>NC_083383.1:27155000-27455000 GCF_031755915.1 Ziziphus jujuba
GTCAATAAGCAACCTCTCTTCATCAAAGATAAGGTAGTTTACTCTCTTTCTTTCTTTTTTTTTTTTTTTTTTTTTTGGAATATTTTTATTTGCTTATTTATTTACTATTAAATATCTTAATAATCAGGTTAAATTCCCAAACTTAGAAGTACTGAAGATTCACAAGATTGAAGTCATTAGTGAGATCTGGGATGGTAATCAGTATTCAACGTTGCCTTTTCCGAAGCTGAAGAGTATAGAGTTGGATTCCATATTCTCTGAATCATATAAATTTTCATTCAAATTCGTTCAAAGACTTGAACATCTTCAGCATGTTTGTATTCGCGGTCCATTCATGGAATCACTAATTAGTTCCGATGAAGCACATCACATACTCATGCCTTCAAGAAAATTGGATTTGGATGCACTTCCAAAGTTGATGCATCTGTGTGACGAAGGTGTCCAAACATGCAAAACATTTCGGGTTGTGGAAGTTCTGAATGTATCGAGGTGTGAGAGATTAAAGAGCCTAATGACTTCTTCAATGTGTTTCCAAAATCTGACAACTTTGAGTGTATCAGAGTGCGATGCATTAGAAAATTTAATGGCTTCGGCAGCAGCGGCTAAATGTCTGCAACAACTTACAGAATTGACAGTACGCAATTGCAAAAGAATGACACAAATAATTGGGAATAATCATGAAGCAGAATGTGATGTTGAAACAGACCAAAACGAGATTGGGTTTAGCAACCTGAAGATTTTACATCTTCATGACTTGTGCAGCCTCGAAAAGTTCTACTCTGGAAATAACATAATAAGACTTCCCAATTTGGAAAAATTAATTGTGAATAAATGCACTGAGATGAGGACTTTTTCTCATGGGACTGTATACACCCCAAGGCTATATAGAATAACGATTAAACAAAGAAGTGCTTTGTTTATTAATGATGACTGGGAATACCAGGAGCTTTTGGAGGGTGATGTTAATACAACTCTACAAAAGCTTTGGGAGGACCATCAAGCTGCTGCTACCTCATCACAACACAACATTACATGGTATTGGTATGTATTATCTCTTTTGATAATGATTTATTTATTAATTTCTTGAAGAAGACAAATTTAATATTTGTGGTAATGGAGATATATCAACGAGGCATGCATTTGATAAGAGGGATTAGGTCAGAGAGAAAATATAATCTTATAAAGTCAGTTCATCACCATTAATATTCTTTCAAAATAATACAATTTTCAACATTAATTAATCAGATATGACTATATGAGCATGGAGCTTGTTTTTCCTTTAGTATTCCTTTCTCTATTATCTGAGAAATTATAATATTTATAACTGCTGGATATATATATATATATATGTATATATATATGGACACACACGAACACACATACACACCATGAACCAACTCAATTAAATTACAAGAAACACATAAAGAAAGGTGAAGGTGTTTGGACCAAAATTCTCTATCCCTGAATGAATAAGCTGAGACAGTCGAAGGCCAGTTCATGTATTTGTAGGCTATCGAGAATACGATAGATTTCCACTTGTTCACTTATGTCAACCTGCCAATTTGTTGATTACTATTATTATCATTTTATAACTGCATTTTTAGCGCCTCTAGTTTGGGAGTAGTTGGACTTCAAACCTTCATTTTTCAAAAAATTATCTCCATATTGTTAGGCAATTCGAATTATTTGGATTGGACCTATACATAACAAATTGTAAATAGAAGATCTCAATTTTATTGCAACATTTTAAAAATAGAGGCTTAAAGTGCAAATACCCCAAGCTACAGAGTAGACATATTTAAATTTTATGCAGTGATTACTCTTGTACAAAAAACAAGTTGTGTTAGAAATAAACAAACTTAAGAATGTAAAAGATTTTAACTAGCTAGCTCTTACGTGATGCATCAGGTTCATGGAACTCTTAACATATTATGAAGTTTTGTATAAGTTTCTCAGGTTTATGGAACTTTTAACATATTACAAAGTTTTGTACAGATATATTCAGAATTATCAGAATCAGAAACATCCGACAAGGAAGCTTTCATGCACTCAAACATCTCCTTGTAGTGGTAATGCCCTTTGGCTGAAGATTATCGAAGTGAGTACAGTAACACTTCAAAGGTTTGAATACTACATTAATTTACTACTTGTGACTTTTATACTTAGGAGATTCTGTAAACCTATCTAATGAGTACAGTATCATAGCTAAGGGAGCTCTTGCTGTCCATTTTGTTTTATATTAGGCTACAAGATTGGCTGTCACAGAGAGGTTGGTAGCTTATGGTTGTAATTAAATGGGAAGACCCAGATCTCAATTTGAGTTTTTATTAGATTTGAATCCGGTAATAAAGCTGATTAATCTATATGAAGTAATTTGCTAATTTTTGTCATATTGTATCAGTTAATTTTAACCGTTAAACATCTAAATTATATATTTTTATATAGTTATAAAATACAGATTTTTAACTTCATTTTAATCTTTAATTGTTAAAATTTGTTAGAATATGCGATAATGTTAGCCACATCGCGACCAAATCTAAGGCATATGAAACAAGCTTGGAGATGTGTCAATACTTGGACGAGCTTGGAGAT
The DNA here is from genome assembly GCF_031755915.1 of Ziziphus jujuba. Lineage (NCBI taxonomy): Eukaryota > Viridiplantae > Streptophyta > Magnoliopsida > Rosales > Rhamnaceae > Ziziphus > Ziziphus jujuba. The sequence goes on from NC_083383.1 coordinate 27,157,593, forward strand.
GTGTCAAGCTTGGATTTGGCCTCTCTCTCACCCTATGAAACAAGCTCGATGTGTCAAGACCTCATGGGACTACTTCAACTTGAGGGAAGCTATATGGAAGCAGCAATGGTCAAACAACCACTGGACCAAAAGATGTAATATTACATTCACACTAATGGTTGCTTTGGTTTGAAGCACTTAGGTTTCACTGGCTATTTTGGACGACAAACTCATTGAATTCCCACTTGCTTTTGTATGTATCACACATCAAATGAATCAAACTAAATTTTTTTGGCACAATTTTGTTATTGCAAACAAAGAAAACTTTCTTGCACAATCAGGTTGAATAAAAAGCTCAATATATATAGCTTATCCAAAACTTGCAGTACCGTGAACCAAAGCTTCATCAAAACTATAACCTTAAGCTTTATAACTTCAAGTCCTTTTTAAAACTAATCCTATCTTATTTCAAAATTAAATAGTAAAAAGTGACAAAAAATTGATAAATGAGCTTGTTTTGATATATATATATATATAGAAAATTAAAGGAAGATTAATAATAATTTTTCAAAATTGTGAGATCGAAGTAAAACAATTACAAAATTGAAAGGGTATAAATGAAATTTATTCAAAAGATAAAACTTAAAAGATGTCTTTTCCGTAAAAACCTTATATAAAATGCAAAGAATCATTTATAATTTAATATTGATATATATATATATATATATATAATTGAACACTCAATGATTACACTGTAAGTCTCACAAATTTTACATGTTTTACTATGACGATTGCACGAAGTTATGGGGTTTTCAATTTAAGTTGCACATGATAAATCAAAATTACATGGATAACATGGTCTAACCTTTACGTGCAACTTTTTATCCATCTTAAAATATATATATATAGCACTTAGGATTTTTTTTATTTCTTTTTTGTCACTTACAATTTTAATAAGGTTGTTAACTACATTGTAAGCAATATCTAACAGTAGACAACTTTCTCCGTGTTGCTGTTTGCATTTGTTTTTGTTTTTTTGTTGGTTTGAATAAGCTTCTCGACCAGGATGTATCAATTTCTGCTCCTTAAATAAATTACAATATTTTCATCCAAGAAAAACACACAAAAAAAAGAAAAAAAGAAAAGAAAAAAGAAAAGAAGATATGGGAATTTATTCATTTCGTATTAGTATTTAATGTTGCGCCTAGGGTCACGAAAGTTTGCCTTTGTTCTGCAAAAGTTTGTTTTCTTTTTAATTTTTTATTGGCTGGGGAATTTCAAATTCAAGATCATTTATCTTTAGAGTGATTCTTTTTATAATTTTAAAATGATTTTTTACAGTTCCATTCTTTATATACTACTACATAAATATATAAAAAAATATAAAATTACTTAATACAATATTATTTATTCATGAAATATCCTTAATTCACACCATCTCAAAATTACATATCGCTTATAAATAATTTTTTTTTTTACAATTCTAAAATAACTATATACAATCTATCACTAAAATACTCGTCTTTTCTTCTTTCTCATTATGGATTTGGGTTGATTTTTTTTTCCTCACATTTTTAATGACATAAAAGGTTATTTATTTGAAAAAAGAAAACCAACGACCAATGGAGGGTAATGGTGATTGGGTGCTTGGTAGTATATTTTTGAACAACTTTGAAAATGCTTAGTCGTATACTATTGAACGTTTTAAAGTCGTTCAGTTCTGTACTATTTTCTAAACTTTTTTTTTTTTTTACAATATTTGGTCGTAAATTTTTAAACGTCTTTAAGATTCTTAATTTTGTACTTTTGAACTTCTTTAAAATTGTTGAGTTATATTTCTGGATATCTTGAAAGTTGTAATTTATTATTTTGGAATGTTCGATCCTAAATTTCTATACATGTTCAAGATGTTTTGATTATGAACTTTTGAACATATTTGGAATATTTGAATTTGTTCAACTTAGCAATTTTGTAATTTTTTTATAAAGTATATTTTTAGATGAGTCAATTATAAACTTTTGTTAAACTTTGATGTTGTTCAATTGTAAGCTTTTCAAGTTGTTCGATTGTAAACTTTTGTACAACCGAAAATGTTCAATTGTATGCTTCTTAATATATTAAATATCTATATATAATATATATACATACAATGTTTGACAGATAAAAGCTAAATAACTTAATAATGTTCGGATGGATGCTTTTAAACAATCAAAAAATGTTCAGTTTTAAACTTCCAAATAAAAGATGAATTTTAATATACCAGATCAAATACAAAAGTGTTATTCCGACCTGGTCATTGGTAAGCGATAGAAAAAATATCTAAACTAAATACATCTTACTGTTTCATATTTTTGAGCTTCCATTACTTGTAACCCTAATTTTTAATGAAGTATAAGTTAGATGGATATATGTAACGTATTATTTAAGAAGAAGAATGAAACTATATAAAAAAATTATTTAAATAGGTCTAGTTAATAAATGTCCTTAGTTGTAATTTTAAATGGGAATAAAAATATAAATTAATAATGAAACTGTATAGAGTGCAAATGGTAATGCAACTAGAAATTCCCTTATCTTTATGGGATATGTATCATCAAAAAGTTGACTCATTTTGATAGTTTGACATTAGAAAAATGAAACCCTTCTAGGAGGAGAATATTAAAAGCTAGCAAAACAAAAGAACAGAATTATTTGTACAAATTAGACCAAAGAAGAAAGTAGCAATTAGCCATAAGTAGGTATTCATCCAGAGAGAGAGAGAGAGAGAGAGAAGAGTCATAAGTAGGTAAATTTAGTTGTTTAAAAAATTACTATTTTTATATTGGTACCATCAATTCCATCTATTGTGTTTGCCAATTTTTCCAAATTCTAAAAGTGAGGTGTGCTTGGGTTGGCATGCATGATACATACAAAGCTATCAATTTTGGCATCTGAGTTGGGAAATGGATATAGAAAAACCATTCATCAATGATCAAACTCTTTCATTTCCCATATGATGAATATGATAATTATTAAACTAGTATAACTTTTGGCAAAAACAAATATATATATATATATATATGTAATAAATAAACACCATAGACAGCAAAAGCTCGGTGTGCATTTAGGTTGACCACATTTAGAATGATTGTATAACTAGAGCAAAAGACAAGCAAAAGGCATGCTTCGCAGGGCCATCTCAACAATTTTTGTTGAGGCCCTAGGCTGAAAACGATTTTTGGGGTCTTATTTAATTATTATTTTTTATAAAACAGATTTTTTGATATAAAATCTATATCTTTTTTTTTTTTGAATTTTTTAGATGCAAAATTACTGATTAAATTTTTATATTCAAGACTTGATAATAATATTTCTCAATTGATAAAATTACTAATTGGTTAATTTTCTTGAGATATTGATAGGACCCGTCTCGTGAATCCTCCCAGGATTTCTTCGGTGGTCCCGTCTAGTGAAGTCTCATTGGACAATTCTTAGAGGATATCCAATGGAACTTCACTTTAAAATGTGGACAATGAATACATGCATTATTAATAATACCTTAATATATAAATATAAATAAATCCATAATAGCACAAAGTCACAACCGGCCTATTGTACCACGGGCCATAAGTATACACATAAGTAATATAGTTTCTACTGAGTCCAATATTTAGATTAGAGAATTCTAAGAGTGTTAAAAAAGTTTAGAATACAATAGGTAACAAATGAGCCCATAAAGATAAGGATAAAATAAAGAAATGATAAATATTGCTGCTGTCATAGAAGGAACGAAGTAACGAGTTGTGCGCGAGGTAGACTGCTACTAACTACCTTGACCTAGGGGAATGAATTTAAAATAAACAAAACGTGAGATAAAGAAATCTCAGTGAATGACATAGTATAATAGAAAAATAATAATTTATTTCCGTAAAACTTTTTCTCAAGACCTCTCGTTCTACTCGTTTGAAAAGTTTTCCGTTTTAAAATCATTTCATAAAACCCGAACTTGAACCCCAATTCAATCTTATAAAAATTAATGCTTAAAGGTATAAAATGAATGCTAAAATATAATATTACAAAATATCTTAATCAAGGTATAAATATTGAGCATAAAATCTTATAAACACAGTTTCATGAAAGAAATATGAAAGTATAGTAATAACCACAATATTTGAAAACCAATAATATACTCAAACGTATACAATGTACCATATGATATACCAATCTGTAAATCGTGTGATATATCCACCTCATGACCCTTAATATACGAAACGTATCATAGAAATAATAAATCGTCGGGACATACCCAACCTCACGGCCCATAGCAATAATAAACCGTTTGGTGAAACCAACCTCATGGCACCATGGCAATAATAAATCGTCGGATAAACTTGATCCCACAGTCTGTGATAATAATAAACTGTCAGAATGAACCCAACCTTACGGCCTATGGCAATAATAAACCGTTGGATGAAATCAACCTCACGGCACCATGGCAATAATAAACAGTCGGATAAACCCAACCTCACGGTCCATGACAATAATAAACCGTCGGGATGAACCCAATGTCACGGTACCATGGCAAACTGCGTGCTCTATAATATAATATTGATTCGAGTCACTGGCACTATATGGTACATCAATTAAAAATAACCAATACAATATCCTCTAAACAATCTTGTAAGATCATATATACCTTTCCAAACAATACTGTATTATAAAGTATAATTTAATATTTAAATTCAAGCACTTATTTAAATATTTCAAAAATTTCAAAACATCATTTCATGCTAAAACTAAAAATACCACAGTGAAATATATTTACCATAAACCAATTTTAAGCATATAAAATTATAAAATATTTGAACATGCTTAAAATCATATGATTTTCAATCTGCTTTCTCAAACCAAATAATTTTCAAAATGATTTAAAATCTCAATTCAATTACCAAGATATTTAAATGCCACAAGTCCATTTATGAACTCATTAAAATTGAAAATCACTTAAAATATTGTCAAAAGTCACATAAAATGATAACACATATGTGAAAGCAGACATTTATATATGCGTAAAACAAGAATTTCAATCAAATGGTTTATACGTAAAATCTTCAAACCACATATATATTATACTATATACCAAAAATATTTTAAAATTATAACCACTCACAGTACTGCAGATGCTCACTCCTATTCCCCCGCAGAACCATCTCCAGACTCAATATGAGTGTCTGTAATATAATAAAATATTTCTCAAGCTCCAATAACTAAACTAAAGACACTTGTATGAATCAAAAGTCTTAAAATAATTTATACCACTCTAAAATTACATAAATTGGACACTGAACTGTCTAATTACACTGTGTACCCTTAGGATCTGGTACCCAAAATTGAGGCTTCTCACCCAAATACTAATCTTTCAAAATTGAACCATTTAATGGGTTCTAATAATATATAATTTTACTAATCCAACATCAATTTTGTCCAAAGACAGTCCGAATTTATCCGGTATTTAACTAATTGACCTAAAAATGGAAAAATTATCAAACGAGCTCCAAAATTTACAAAATTTATATCAATGGAAAGCCCAAGAGATAAGGAATTCAATGGAATACTCACTTCAGTCCAAAAGTGTCATTGATAGTTGGAAAACTTGTCGTAATACTAGGCCAAAGTCCACGTTGATTTATCTTTCAAACAGTGAGGAATCTTGGAAAATGGACAACAGAAATGAGTTTAGAGGGTAAAAAATTGGTAGGATAGGTGTATGGGTTAGCCTAGAATGGCCGAAAAACATAAAAATCTGATGATCCACCTTGCCGGCTGGCGCGAGCCTTGTCGGCCAGATCTGGGCGCGTCCAGCCACTGTTCGCCATGAAATTTCACGGTAAGCCCGTTGCCGTATGGGCTTCCTCCTAGGCTGGTGCGTGTCGATGGTAGTTGGCCGAAATGGTCCAAAAATGGGGGTGACACAGTTCTACGGTAAACGGGTTCAAAACGACCCGGTTTAGACCCACAGGTTTGAAGAGAAATTTTTCGGGGTTGGAGGACAAAACGGGTATTTTGGAATTTGTCTCCTGTTTGACACGCTTACTGACGCTTATATAGAGCCTTGAGTCACTAACAGATAAAAACTTGGGATTGGTTGGACACTGATATAAAACTGATACTTAAAAATTCTCAGAATCATAACCTTTTATCTGTAACTCAAAATTTGGTGTGCCGCTAGTTTATGAACTCATATCAATGAGATCTACACAATGGTACCTCAATCAAACCAAAAATATTGAGCATTGAAAAAGTCAACTTAGGACTTACATACTGTTCACTTGGTCAAACTTGATCAAACTTTAAAACATATGTATTTTGGTACAGATTGTTACATATATAGTTGAACAAAAATATTTTTTTAAAGAAAGTATTAAAATTAATATATATTATCAATATATCAATTAGTTTAGTTAAATTTCTGGTAAATAATGATACGATATTTGGAAAAAAATTTATTACTTATTAAAATTAATAATATTGCAATATTTTAAGAAAATATTGTTTTCAATATATAGTAAAAACATATTATTTTCATTTATTTAAATATGTTAATTTTCATTTTTTTGAAGAAAATATTATTTTTGAAAGAAAATAATTTTTATTTTTCTAGCAAAATTTTTTTTGTAAAATTTTTGTGAACAAACTATATTTTGAAGAAATTTTTTTAGATAAAATAATGTTTTTGACAATTTTTAATAAATTATATATTTCTATATTTTTTAAGGATGTATTATTTCTAATATATATTATTAATAATGAGTTTTAAATTATGTCAATGTTACAAATTAATTTTCAAACTATGTCTAGTGTTACAAATTGGTCTGATGGGAATATGTGAAACAATAAAATTTTCCTTTCATTTAAAGCTCACATGTATATCACATATATTTATTGGTAGATTTTGGATGGAATAATGTCAAAGGATTAATAGTGTAACATTTTGACGAATTCAAGTACTAAAATGCCAAAAAAAAAAAAAATTTAGGAATTGATTTATAAATGACGATATAATTTAGGGATTAATTATATAATTTATTCAAAAAAAATATAGTTGTCTTTTTTTTTTTAGTAATGTCACTCGTTTTTTAATATATATATATATATATATACATATATATCTATATCTATATATATTTATTTATTTTAATTTTAGTAGTCTAAAATATTGGAAGGAACAAGCTTTTCTTCCGTTGATTTATTAGACGTTTCAATATTTTGAAAAGGAATATGAAACAAATAAAATAATAAAATTTTAAAATCCAAATGATTCATGCATACAATATATGTAACATATAGGTCCCAATGTTAACTCAAAAAAAAAGAAAAAAAAAATCTAAGAGAGTTCGGTTTGGTGTTGATTTGAAATAAATTAATTAAAACTTAAAAGTAGCTTAATTGTGATAATGCTTAAGTAATGAATGACATAAGTCACATACGCACATAAAACATAATTCCTTTGTAGATCCTTCAAGTGTTATTATTTTATAAAAAAATAATAATAGTAACAGAAAAATAAAATAAAAAAGACCTTCATTTTAAAAAATCATCGTTTACCATTATTTTGTTTTTGCCAATATTTTTCTTATAAAAAAATCATTATTTATCTTTTTTTATTTTTTTAAAATTATCAAAAAATACTAATCTGTCAATTTTTGTTATTTTAAACCAATTAATTTGTAACCGTTAAAGGTAAAAATTATATTTTTACAATGTTATTCAATTATAAAATATAGATTTTAAACTTTCTTTTGGCTTTTAGCTATTAAAATTAATTAGTAAAAACTTACAAAAATTGATAAAATGAGCTAGTTTTGATATATATAGAAAAATAAAAATAAGTTAATCACAATTTTTCAAAATGGTATTTAAATAAAATAAAGGAAAAATTAAAAGGATGAAAAAAAGAAAAAAAAACCATAAAAGTGCCCTTTTCCCTAAAAAAGACTCATATAAAATGTAAAGAATCATTTATAGTTGAATATCCTTGATAATATACATATATATCTATATATATATATATATATATAAAATTGAATACTCAACAGTTACATTGTAAGGCACAAGCCCTGCAAAATTTACATATTATGCTATGACAATTGCACAAAATTATGGGATTTTCAAATCAACTTGCACATGATAAATAAAAATTACACCAATAACATGTTCTAACTGTTTTATACAATTTTTTATCCATCTTAAAAGATATATTGTACTCACGATTTTTTTTTTCTTTTTTGTTACTTACAATTTTAATAAGGTTGGTAACTAGATTGCTAAGCAATATCTAATTGTAGACAACTTACTCCATGTTGGGGTTTGTTTTTGTTTTTGGTTTTTCCTTTTTTTTTTTTTTTGTTTTGTTTTGTTTTGTTTTTTACTAAGCTTCTCGACTGGGACGTATTAATTTCTTCTCCTTAATGAAATTACAAGATTTTCATCCAAAAAAATTGCAAAAAAAGAAACAAAAGAAGATGGGAATCGATTAATTTGGTGTTATCATTTAATGTCATGCCTAGGGCTTAAATAAAATTAAGGATGATTTATAACACAATATTTAGGATGATAAAGAGCTTAATTGGTTTTCCCTTGTAGATGTATTCTCTCTTGATTCTTCTATCTTCTTAATTTTCTTTTTTCTTTTTTAAAAAAAAAGCAAACATCTTCTATCTTCATGGTCGATGCTCACTTTTTCACTAATGAATTTTAGGACAAATTTCACTTATATCCTTCAGTCTTAACATTATATCACTTAGATCCCATACATTTTAAAAATTAATATTAACTTCCTTTTAGTTTTCTATATATTTATAATATGCAAATAAACCATTTTTATCAAATTTTACCACATTTTACTTATTAATTTTAACAGTTAAAAGTTGAAAAGAAGTTAAAAATTTATATTTTGTGATTAAATAATATTGTAAAAATATAATTTTAACCTTTAATTGTTAAAATTAACTGTTAAAACTGGCAAAATAATCTCTTTTGATAATTTTAAATAATAAAAGGATATAAATTATGATTTTTCAAAAATATGAGGTTTAAGTAAAATAATTATGAAATTGAAAGGATGTAAATGAAATTTTCCTTAATTTTAAAATTTATAACTTTAATTTTTTGTTCTAATTTTACCCATTTTGCCTTCTTATTTTTTATTTTAATTTTCTATAATATAGATTAAAAAACAAAAAACTTATGCTTCTTAAGTGCAAAGACACAACTGAGAAAAGAAGGGAAGGAGGATTAATTAAGAAGTAAGATACATTGTCCAAGAGCAAAGATGGGAGATATGGAAATCCAAAACTTTTTTTCTTCATGATGAACGAATGTAAGTGAATTCTCAATGTTTCACTTTAAACATCTATATCCAAAAATACTTATCAAGCAAAATAAGAATAATAATAAAAATTAAAAAAGGATCTACAACTTCAACTCTAGAGTCCACTTTGGTCATACTCGCATATATGTTTATATAACACCCAAACTTTATTATTATTTAATAATCTGAAATGTTTAAAAGGATATTAGTTCTCACCACATAGAAGACATTTCGAGTACATGTCATCGTCGCCTTGGTTGGCCTCTCTTTTGTGCTATAAAAAGCAATCTTATTACATAATAATAATAATAATAATAATAATAATAAGATAATACATTATAGCATTAGCATTTGCATCAATTTACGAACTCAATCCCTGTCAGAGTAGTTCCTTCATGCAGTTGAATAGCAACATCACCAACTACCTAGATATATTCAATAGCTCAGAATCATAAACATTATCCCAAAAAAATATATAACACGTTACACATATGGTCAATTTATTTTATGAGTTTCTAGATGCACAATCAAATGAATTCCATATAGTACTGTTATAAATCTATATTTTAATCTTATTTAAAATTACTAGCAATGGCATTTAATAATTGAATCTTTTTAAATAATTTCTTTATACTCTTTCATTTTTCTTCTCAAAATCTCTTTAGTTAACTCATACCCTACAACAAACTACCACAAATTAGGGTTGCATACAAAATGATTATATAAATATGGAATGATTATATAAATATGGAAGTTCAAAAACGTGAAATAATAAAATATATCTTTTTATTTATTTATTTATTTTGCAATGATTCGTTTTGTTTTTATTATTATTGTTATTATTATTATTATTATTATTGTTTTCGTTATTTACTAACAATGTGAGATTAGAGCAACACTCATCTACTAAATTCATAATTTATTTCCTAGTTCAGAATTGAACACTTTGGAACTATTTAGACTTCATAAGTAAACAACAAAAAATTTTCAACATTATCTAAAAATTTACGATCAAGTTGACTAAAAATATATTTTTCAAAAAATATTTGAAAGTACCTGACTTAAAATTTTGAATATGTTAAGAAGTGTACAACCGAACAATTTAAAAATGTTCAAAATTTCATAACCATTGTGTAACTATCATCCAAAAGCATTTTGATACCAAAGAAAATTTTGTGAAGTTTTCGCCTAAAACCCTTTTGATTCATTAACCAAAAGCGCTTATCAGTTTTCCACAAAGTAGTGTTTGAGTTGTGAAGAATTTGTCCGAAAAACGATATTGTATAAAGTACTTTTACATTTTCTATTTATTTAAATTGTGGTGTGCAAAAAATGGAAGTGTATAAAGTTCTTTTGGAATTATGAAAATAACTTCTTATTTTTTATAGTTCAATATGATAATTTTGAACTAAAGATCCTATCATGTTAGTCACTTTAAATTTATTGTCAAATTAAAAAAAAAAAATCATTTTAGCTTTTAAGATATAGATCCAAACTAATTAAAAATTTCAAAAAAATCTAAGAAAACTGTAACAGTGCTCATTTATGTTTTTAGTTTTTGATTTTCTATATTTTTTCAAGGTTTTATTTTAATTGTATATAATTTGTTTGTGCTTCAAATGATAGTTTGATTCTTCAACTAAATAAAAATTAAAGAAACTGCCTACAGAAGTTTAAATAAAGAAAAAAAAGAAAAAGAAATACCAAATGGAAACCATTTAAAATTGTTTGTAGAATAAGATTAATTTTCATTAACGTTTTTCTTTTTATCACTATAAATGATTATCATGATAATCATTTATTATTCTTGTTGTTTGACTTCTCAAGAAAAAAAGAAAAAAGAAAAAAGAAAAAACAGAAAATCAAAAACTTAAACATTACCAAACAAGGGGTGGTATAGATACTGCATACCTTAGACATGGATCTAACAGAAAATTCAGTAACTCCAGCCACATGAGGGGTGATTATAACATTTTTGAAGCTTAAAATTGGATCATCGGGATCAAATGGCTCTCTCCAAGCAACATCTATGCCTAACCCTCCCAAGTGTCCACATTTCAGGTATTCAAAAACAGATTCATACTCCAATACACCCCCTCTGGCTATATTTACTAATAGCCCATCCTGCAATTACTAAAACCATTAATTTTATAATATCCAAAAATAAATAAAAACTATTATGTTTTATTATTTTAATTGTTTACCATATGTAGTAAATGTAATCCAAACCTTCCCACAGAAAAGAAAAAAACAAAAACGCAATCCAAACCTCTTTCATTGAGGAAATAAATGACCTGTTGACAATGCCGACCTGAAAAGTCATAATTTTTTCAGCACAAATCATATACTCATAATATTATATATTCCTCTAATTAATAATGAGAATTTCATATATATTTTTTGCGATAGTAAATTGAAATACAGTTAACTGAGAGAAGAAATCTTACAGTTTCATTGTTTAAGGATAAACAACAAACAACAATGTCTGCCTTGCTTGCAAATTTGTGATTATCTTCCGGACCTCCTTTCTCATCAACCAAATCTTCATTAACACCATTTTGACCTGGAAATCAGTTACAAAGAAATACACTATAAGTACTTGGCAATGATTAATACCTTATTAATAGGCATATTTACTAATTTTACCATATGATTCACAAATACTACCATTCATATGGGAAGTCCAGCTCCTTTTTGTACCAATAATTTTTACACCAAAAACTCTCAAGCGCTTTGCCAACTCTATTCCAATATTTCCAAATCCCAAAATGAAAACCTGTATGAGTCAAAACCCGTATGAGTCAAAAGCAGATTTTGATAGAATATTGTGACAATAATGTATATAGTACTTGTATTTATCTTTATCTCATATGTTTTTGTATCTGTATTATTATTATTGTATATAGCAGGTATTAATTAAGTTAGCACACTTATCTGAGTCATCTCTTCTAACAGCAACTTATATTCTTTGAATTTATTCCCTGATTTTTCTCATCAATAATAGTTGAGTTTTTCCAAAAACTTTCATCCCTTTATGGCATCAGAGCATCTATTTCTTAAACGAGTTTCTTCTCAAAATTTTTCTCTTCTCACCTGCTCCTTCTTCATCTATCACCACTCGTTTATCTGTCAGCAATGAACCCATTTTTGCTAATTGCACTATAGTGGTCATTAATATGGCAACATAACCTCCACTTAAATTGACTGAACCAACTTACTTTCCACGGAAAAAGCAGTTCAATACGTTACTTATTACTTACTGGATATGACTTCTATTGCTTTGCTGATGGTACCTTTCCATGTTCATCACTTATTTATCTATCAAAGAAAAATTTCAAAATCCGGATTACACCTTTTGAATTCCTCAAGATTTACTCCTCCTTGGTGCAATCCTTGCATCTTTATCAAGGGATGGTCATCTCATTGTTCTCTTCAGCTGCACGCCCAGCTTAAGGCATAGACCATAGCGGCCCACGCTTAGCCCCTATTATGAAGGGGCTCCAAAAAATTATATTAAAAATTATTATATATTATTTATATACCTTTTTTCTTTTTAATGATAATATATAATATTTTTTTTGGAAATATAGAAATTGAATTTTTTAATTATACATTAACTGCAATTTATTTTATACATATATATATATATATATTAAAAAAATAGTTTTGATCAACTACTCATTCTATTTTATTAAAAATTAAAAATTTTTATTTTCTATAATTAAAAGGAAAAAGATATGTTAAAAGCCTCTTGGTTCATCAATTTTCTCATTTTATTATTATTCTTATTTTTTTTTTATCATTCACTGAACATTTATATAAATTGTTTAATCTTTCTTAAATGCTGTATATAATCTACAAATTTTTTATTCAAATGGCTCCTAGAAAAAGGTTATCTTATTAGTCATTAGTTTTCTTTTTTCCTTTTTTTTTTTATATTACCTATTATTTGTTATTTATTTAATAATTTTATATTGTTCATTATCATTTAATATAAGGACTAACATAAGATTTTTTTTATTTTATTTTAAATATTAGATTGTATCAAGGGTTGAGATTTAAAATTACATTTATTAATCATTGAGTCTCGACAAAGTTCATTTTTCCTAAATAAAGTTTTAGTATGTCACTAAATTCATATTTGATCACTTTTTAAATTTTAAATCTTAACTCTTGTGTTGATACAATGGTTATCAAAGATAAATGTTAATTTAGTAAAATAAGGTGGACCTATACATAAGACTGACTATATATGTTTTCATATATATATATATATATATCTATATATTTGTTTTCTACGAACTCAAATTTGTAGTTATCAATTTTCTTATTATACCACATTTTACCATACAAAAGTAAACCACATATATGTTTTAATGTGCCTTCTCTAATTTAATTTTTTAAAAAAAAATGATTAGAACTTACCATTTACATAATTTATGACCAGTTAAAAAATATTTATTATTAAAATTTACCTAAAAAGTTAAAAATATCTATATATATATATATATATATTTAAAATAAAAATAAATTCTAATTTTTAAAAAATTATTAAGTCTTACAAAAAGTTAAGATGACCCTATTGGTTGAAATGTCATGAGAAGCTTGGCAAAAATTCACACTCACTTTTGCCAATCCATATTGTCCAAGGGTGCTACGACTTTGTGAGAGAGTTATTCGTTCTCAAGGCTCAACAATGGCAAGAGTGTAGCAAATGAACTTGCACTCATTGATAATCTTGTCAATAATGATGACCTAACTGTTTTCATCATCAATGGTCTTTCGAATGATTTCAAAAACATATCAGCCGTGTCTTGAACCAGAGAACACCAATTTCTTTATGAAGAGATCTATGAAAAACTTGTAAAGCAGGCCAATTACCAGAAGAGAAATGACCCATAGATAGATGAACCAATTATCATTGTCGATATTACAAACAGATCCTCCAAATTTTCTTTGCGTAAAGGCAGCTATACAAAGAATTAATAATCTCTTTATGACTTGACTTTAGCTTGTTGTTTTGTTGCTTCACCTCCTATCAACACAACCAATCAACAAAATTGTTCCATGAATCTATTAGGCAATTATAAAGGATGTTGCTAGTGGTATTTAGTTCAAGGGCAATCCACAAAATTTTTTCCTCTATTATGTCAACATTGGACTTTATACTCCACAATAGAAATCTTTGTTTCCAGGGATACCACCACCACAGAATTTTCACTCCAACTCTATTCTTGGACCAATTCCACAGGCCCAATTGAATACCTCACCTTGGCTTGTAGATTTGGGTGTTTCACACCATATGGCAACTGATCTTAATAATCTCTCAAGTATGATGGACCAAATAAAATAATACTACGAAATGATAATAAGCTATCCATAACCCACATTAGTATCACCAACCTTGTCACTCCTTCTCATTTTTTAAAATTAACTTATTTTTTTGTGTTCCTCAAATGAAAAGAAATTTAGTATTAGTTTCTAAATTCTATCAAACCAACAATACATTGGTTGAATTTTTTTCCCATTGCTTTCTCATGAAGGACTACATTAGTGCTAATCAAGGGACCTCTTAGTGGTGAGACTTATGAATGGACAATTCATGCAAATCCTTTTTCTTCCTTGCCAACTAAATTCTCTGTTTTCAAAACGAGTCTTCAAGAGTAGCATTAATGACTTGGTCACCCCTCAGATAAAATTCTTCATCAATTTATTTCCTGTTATTCTCTCCATGTACCCTCCACTAACAAATTTAATTGTAATTCATGTTGATGTAGTAAATCTTATAGGCTTCCATTTGGTAGTTTATCTTTATTTAGTTTTCAATTATTAATGATACAAAATTACATACAGGTGGCAATATATCTGCACTTGGTAACCTATAATGTAAATAATGGAGAGGTGGTGCTGTCTTACCATTTAAGGATTGTTATGGTGCTGTTCAAGGAAAGACATATACTGCTAATACTTAAGAAAACCAATTGTCAAGAAATCTTCAATGTCAACGTGACATTCATCCTTTCATGGCAACCATTGGTGTGATTCACCCTTATATGGCAAGCTTTGATGTCTGGTTATTTTTCATTGATATGTATTTACAGTATGTAAACATGTTACCATAAACATTCATATGGTAACACTATCTAATGACCAATTTGTATGAATAGAAATATAGCTGAAATACAACAATAACAGTGTTTGAAATTCGTTATGGTATTAGAGTCTCAACCTACAAGCCTAATTATGTCTTCCTTAAACTTTTCTGAACCAGTACTCAATATTCAGAGCTTTCATCAGTGTACCAGCTTAGTTTTAACCCGTCTCACTTCCTCAAACTTTCTCATCTAGCATTCTCAGGTCCTCCCTTTGATTCGAAGTCTTGGAGTACTTCATCACATTACTGATGCTGAGAAGCCAGATTCAAAAATTCATCCCAACCTATATGAATTCTAGATTGCAAATGATGATTTATTAACAACCTCACAACAAGGAATCATGTCTGAAGATGTATTAAACCTGGTGGTAGAGGCTGATTCGGCAAAATATATGTGGACATCATTGGAAGAACAACTCTTATTGTCCACTAAGGAAAAGGAAAGGCAAATGAAACACATGCTGATGTTGCTAAAAAAGGGTTCTCTGACCCTTGATGAATATCTTAAGAAGTTTAAAAGCATCTATGATAACTTGGCTGCTATAGGTCAATTGGTTTTTGATGTAGACCAAGTGTTTCAGTTGGCAAGAGGCTTAGGTCCAAAATATCAAGATTTTAGACTGGCCATGCTCACTAAACCACCATCTTCTACATTCAATCAATTTGTTCTTGCTCTCCAAGGACATGAACATGCATTATTAGTTTAGGAAAAGGAGGAAAAATAGATCCTTGATCATAATCAAGCATTCTTTGGATAGAGAGGATGAGGATGAAATAGCAAAGGATGCAGAATCTTTAATTCCTATGGGAGAGGCTTTACACCTGCTTCTAGACTAGACTCCCGAAGCTCATATCTATCCTGACATAACCAAGTTTCAGACAGCTTC
This sequence comes from Ziziphus jujuba, assembly GCF_031755915.1. Taxonomy (NCBI): domain Eukaryota; kingdom Viridiplantae; phylum Streptophyta; class Magnoliopsida; order Rosales; family Rhamnaceae; genus Ziziphus; species Ziziphus jujuba. The sequence continues at coordinate 27,173,962 of NC_083383.1, forward strand.
AAGGAAATTAGAAATCATAGAACTATGGATCATCTTTCCCAATGTAATTTAGATAAAGAGAGGCCCAAGGCGCAGTGTCAAATTTGTCATAATTTCTACCACACTATAGCAACTTGTTGGAAGAGGTATGATTATTCCTACCAACCAGATGAAGAAAGTCGTGCTTTGGGTACCCTCTCATTAAATTAATCAAATGATGAGAAATTCTATGTGGATTCAGGAGCATCATCTTATATGACCAATGATGCAGCTAAATTCACTAATTCTAAAACTTATCATGGTAAGGACGTGATTTATGCTGGTAATGGAGAGAGTTTGTCAATTTCACATTTTGATGATCTCAATATGTCTACAAGCCATGGAAAAGTAAGGTTAAAAGATGTCCTTGTTGTTCCTTCTTTGACAAAGAACTTGTTATTTGTCAGTAAAATGATTTATGATAATCCTTGCACTATTGAATTTAACTCTTTTAGTTTCTTGATAAAGGACCCAAACCAAAAAGCATAATAGCCAAGTGGCATCAGAAATGTCGATTGTATGCCTTAGATGATCTAGTTCATCAAGTTTTTAAAGCAATAAAAGGAAGTACAGCTTCTAAAACTACGTGGCATCAAAGATTGGGTCACCCCAATTCTAAATTGTTACACATCTTGAAGGATAGAAAAAATATTAACATTAGTTATTGGGTTTCTAAGCCTTCAGTCAGTGTTAATTGTCTGCTAGGCAAAAGTTGTAAACTTCCCTTTGGATCATCAATTAAAATTACTAAATTTTCTTTAGAAAAAGTTCACTGTGATCTCTGAGGACCTCCTCCAATAACTTCTTCTCAAAAGTTTCGATTTTATGCACTTTTTATAGATGATTATTCCAGATTCTCTTGGCTATATCTTCTAAGAAAAAAATCAGAGTTTTTTGAGTGCTTTATCAGATTTCAAAGTTTTGTTGACAACCAATTTGATCGAAAAATTAAAATATACCGATGTGATGGTGGAGGTGAATTCAATTCAAAGGAGTTTCTATTACATCTTCAAAAATGAGGAATTTAACAACAAGTTTCTTGTCCTGGAATTCCTGAATAGAATGGAGTGGCTGAACGCAAACATCGTGATGTTGTCGAAATTGGTTTAACTCTCATTTTTAAAGCAAATCTCTCTCTCTCTCTCTTTCTCACACACACACACACTATGGGTGGATGCATTCTTAACTACTGTTTATTTGATCAACCGATTACCATTGTCTAGTGTAAACAATAGCTCTCCATCTTATAAACTATATCAATGGCATCCAGATTGTAATGGCTTGTGGGTATTTCTTTTCACTGAGGCACCTCAATCAAAATAAGTTTTAACACAAAAACTTATCCTTGTATTTTCATTTGCTACAGCTCTCTTCACAAGGGTTATAGGTGCTTGTATCTTGCCACAAACAAGGTCTTCACCTCACTTCATGTTATCTTTGATGAGACAGGCTTTCCATATACTTCATGTGTAGACTATAAAAAAGTCACAAAATTTGGAGATGACAGAATTTCCAAGGCTTGATGGATAGCGTGTACCTGAAGAAAATGCAACTTCAAACAGTTTAAATGTTTCAAACACCGCTCAACAGTTTAACAACTCATCTTCTCTTCCTCACATGCCAATAGGGAATTCTACCAACTCCCAAATAATGGATCATGATTGGCCAAACATTGTTTCTCTACCGACGGGACAGTCCATTATTTCTCAAACAATTGAGCACGATGGTTCTTTTTCTATTACCCACATATTTCATCTCATGTGGATTCCAAGGACTTCAATAATTCTCATTCTTCTATAGATATTGGGCCACTCAGTAATTCACCGTGTCTTGACCATAATGAAGGCTCATTAACTTTTCCTCAAACAATTGCTGCACTGGAACCTGTTCAAGTTCCACAAGTTCCTCAAAATGATATTTTGGATCATTTATCTATATAACTACCTATTACTTCTTCAATGACCTCCATGGCTCAAAATTCATCCACAGCTTAAACAGATCACATGATAACTCGATGAAAGCTGCAGCATGATCCAACGCTTACCTCTCAAATGATGCTCATGGCAACTATTAACTCTAATGCTGTTGAACCTAAAACCTTGAAATCAACCTTAAAGGATGAGAGATGGGTAGCTACAAAGAAAGAAGAAATTCAAGCATTAAAAAGGAATCAAACTTGGACATTAGTTCCACATCCAACTCATACTAATATTGTTGGTTCAAAATGGGTCTACAAGCTAAAATATAAAGATGATGGTTCTCTTGATAGGTTTAAGGCTCGGTTGGTTGCTAAAGCTTACACTTAATTTCCTGGTCATGATTATGATGAAACTTTTAGTCCAGTGGTCAACCTACTACTATTCGGCTCATTATCTCTATTACTCTTACTCGTAAATGGACTTTGAAGCAATTAGATGTGAAAATTACTTTTCTTCATGGGAATTTAAAGGAAACAGTATACATGGAGCAACCACGAGTGTAACAGCCCAACCCAGACCAACCGCATCAAGATATTGTCCGCTGTGGGGTATTCCAGGCCATAGCCCCCCTTATGGTTTTGTTTCTACCAATCCCACTAGCAAAAGGCCTCTTGAAGGGAAATGTATCCACACGTTTACAAGCCATGCTTCGTTCCCATTTCCAACCGATGTGGGATCTCACAATCCTCCCCCCTTGGGGCCCAGCATCCTTGCTGGCACACAGATCCGGGTACTGGCTCTGATACCACTGTAAGAGCCCAACCCAGACCACTTGTATCAAGATATTGTCCGCTTTGGGGTATTCCAGGCCGTAGCCCCCCTCACGGTTTTGTTTCTGCCAATCCCACTAGCAAAAGGCCTCTTGAAGGGAAAGGTATCCACATGCTTATAAGCCATGCTTCGTTTCCCTTTCCAACCGATGTGGGATCTCACAACGAGGCTTTAGTGACTCTTGCTTCCCTGATCACATTGGCCTTCTTCAAAATAGGCACCTCAAGCTTGGTTTGATAGGCTATCATAGTTCCTTCTTCATCTTGGCTTCTTTTGTAGCAAGGCCAACCCTTCTTCGTTCATTTATCGTCATCAATCTGCTATCATTCTCTTTTTTATTTATGTGGATGACATTATTGTTGCCGGAAATAATGACTCTCTCATCCATATTTCATTACAGAAACTTAAACAAGAATTTGCTATTAAGTACCTTGGCTTGCTACATTATATTTTAGGGGTGTCTTTCAAATACTTTTAAGGGGAGTTACTCTTTCTCAATCTCAATATATCAAAGATTTCCTCCATCGTGTTTGTATGTCATCTTATTCTTCTCTTGCTACTCCTATTACTTAAAACTAAAAGAATAACATGATAGGCCATGACCCTGTTAATGTCCATCACTTCCAAAGCATAGTAGGAGCCCTTCAATATTTATCTTTCACCAAACCAGACATCCAATATGTTGTTAACAAAGTTTGTCAAGCCTTTAACAATCCTACAATGCTTCATCTCAAGGCTATCAAATGTATATTACGTTATCTCAAAGGTACACAAGATCATGGTCTTTGTCTTCGCTTTAATGGTTTCTCTACTTTGTATGGTTTTTCTTATGCAGATTGGGTTGGTTGTCCAATCACAAGATGAAGTACCACTGGGTTCTGTATCTATCTTGGGGCCAACTACATATCTTGGTGCTCCAAGAAACAATAGTCTCCTGGTCTAGTACTGAAGCTGAATACCGGTTTATGGCTTATACGACTGTTGAGATTATATGGAATACATACTTACTCTGTGATATTGGTGTCCCACTACATCAGCCACCTCAAATTTTTTTATGATAATATTAGTGCCTTACATATCACTGTTAATCCCATGTTTCATGCTCATATGAAACATCTTGAAATTGACTATCATTTTGTGAGAGAAAATGTTGCATTGGGTTCTCTTGTTACACGTTATGTTCGCACTACTGAACAACCAGCTGATATTTTAACCAAATCCTTTCCATAGTGGCATTTTGAGCTGCTCAAATTCAAGCTGGGAGTTTGTTTTATTCCACTCACTAGCTTGAGGGGGGATATTAACGATACAAAATTACATTCAGCTAGCAATATCTCCGCACTTGGTAATTTGTCATATAAATCATGCAGAGGTGGTGCTGTCTTGCCATGTAAGGATTGTTATGGTGCTGTTCAAGGAAAGTCATATACCGTTAATACTCAAGAAAACTGATTGTCAAGACAATCTTCAATGTCAACATGATACTCATCCTTTCATGGCAAGCTTTGATGCCTGATTATTTCCCACTAATATGTATTTACAGTATGTAAAGGTGTTACCATAAACACTCATATGGTAACACTATATAATGACCAGTTTGTATGAATAGAAATATATTGAAATACAACAATAACGTTTCTTGAAATTCATTATCAACCATTATAGCTTGTCTATTTTGATGTTTGTAACCCTTATATGACTTTTTATGATGGTTTTAATTTTTATGGACCTTTTTTTGAAATATATCTAGATGATTTTGATTAATAATAATTCTTATGTAGCTACATTTTTTTATTAATTTTAAAAAATGGTTGAAATTTTTTTTCAGCTTCCAATTAATTCTTTCTACTTTGATAATGGTGGAGAATTCTTAAAACTAAAAACTTTTTTCCAAAACAATAAAATTAATTACTTTCTGATCATAACACAGCTATGCTGAAAAGGAAACATCAGAAAATCCACGAAACTGGATTAATATTGTTGTCTCAATCTAGCATGCAACACCAATTATGGACCTATGCATTTTTTAATGCTACATATCTAATTAATTGGTTAGTTACTCCTACCTTGAATAACAAATCACCATTTGAAGTCTTGTTTCAAAAATCTCTAAACTACAACTCCTTTAAAATCTTTGGGTGCTTTTGTTATCCATGGTTAAAACCATGTACAAATTATAAATTAACGTCTCAATCCAAACCGTGTTTTAATTTAAGTCCTCTTAGATCATAAAATGGCTTTGTTTGTTTTGATCTAGTAAAAGAAAAAACATATAAATTAAGACACATTATTTTTATTGAAAATAACTTTCCTTTTAAAATTCTATTGCACTAATAGACCTACACACGACACCTCTTCAAAATTCTCCAACCTTTGACTTGGACTCTATCATTATTATCTTCCTTTGACAACATGTAATCCCTATAAATTGCCTCTTATTTATTCTCTTCTTAAGACCCATATAATCTCTATCATTTATGTCATCCTCGCTCTTGTTTATCACGAAATACCAACTCCTTATCTTCAATGACTCCCATGCACAATTCTAGTCATTCAAGTCCCACCCAAGACTAGGAAACACGAGTGAGCACCTTATCTGTGTGCGCTCCTCTCTCATCAATTCCAAGCCCCTGACCTCAACTCACAACTCACTCTCCCCCAATTTGTATGCATGCAATGCATATCCGAGCCTCGAATAAAATTTTTAAACAAAAAAGTTCTCGCTGACTTCTTCTTTGTCTCAAAACAGTCAATAGGTGTTACTAATGAACCACATATAGCACCAAGCCCTGAAAATCCTGGAACACTAAGCAATGACAATGAAGTTCAGTGCATTAATGCAAAATAACACTTGGGAATTAGTTCCACACAACTCCATACAAAATGCCATTGGAGAAAATGGGTATTATGGATTAAGTAGAGTCTAGATGGATCAATAAAATGCTTATAAAGCTCTTCTGGTTGCAAAGGGATTCGATCACAGACTTTGGAATTGACTATGCTGATGGTTTCAATCCTTAAGTAAAACCAGCTACAATCAAAGTAGTTCTATGTCATGCCCTCTTAAACAGCAAAACTCTATGCCAAATGGAAGAGGTTTTCATTATTCACAATAATAATCCTACTTGTCGTTGTAAATTGAGAAAAGTGATATATGGTTTCAAACAAACTCTTATACGGATTCACCGTTCTTCATCCTTGTTCTACATCTCTTAGTTTATGTTGATGATATAGTTCTCATAAGAAATAATACTTCTCTTTTGGATCAATTTGTCAAATCCTTGTCAAATCATTGATCCTTATCAAACTGCCCAATTGACATTCATTGACTATAGTCAAATGCGTGCGTTGACATTTAAAAGGCTTGGTTTCTTTTGGTCTTTCCTTTAAACAAAATTCTCCTTTTGTGTAACATGCATTCTTGGATTTCGATTAGGGGTTATAAGGATTATTGCACTTCTACCACTAGGTATATTGTTTTCTTAGGCAATAATCCAATTTTTTGGTGCTCAAGAAAACAAAAATTAGTGTCAAGGTTTTCCATTGAAGCAGAATATGGAATTGTGGCACACACAACCTCTAAACTATGTTGGTTGCTCTCTCTTCTTAAAAATTGTGTGTTCCATCCACCATCACTCCAACTATTAACTATGACAGAATTATAACAATGGATATGTGTAATTTGAATCAAATCAAATTTATGTAGCAATAAATTTCTTTGTCATGAGATTTGTTTAACCATATTTTTTTAATCTTATTTCATAATTATAATCGATCATAAAAAACCTCCAATATTAAATTAATTCATCCTAGGATGGCTAAGTTGAGGAAAAGAATGTCTGATCAATCACCATGAGTGAGAATGAGAACGGAAGTTGGAAGAGCTAGGGAGAAGTAGATCGTGGCCAAATGGTTATGGATTAGGAAGTTTTGAAGAAGGCATTACAAAAAATATTGGTTTAAGATATAAACCATTTTTTCAGCAAATAAAAGTTGTTTTTTAGCTAAAACAACTTAGCTACAAAATTTGCTTGAAGAGATCATGCTAAAGGGTAAAACAAATGTGAAATAAATAATCTAAAATGCAAAAAGGAATTGGATTTAGAGGTTCCTGCTAGAATGTTTCAAATCCATGTTAACCTTTTAAATTTTGTTCAAGACATGTTTCCTTTCAATTTTTGTTTCTCAATCATATCAAAAATAAATTTCTAGAGCACCTTTATAATGTGCATAGATTACTTTAAAATATAGGTATGGAATACTTGAGGGGTAAAAAGACATACAGCAGTATTGCAGTGTTGGGAAATAATTAGTATCAAAGAATTAAAAATAAAAAAATAATCACTGTCTTTCCAAGCAGTGTTTCACCAATTGGCTCTCCAAGCATTCTCTGTTTTACAGAAGTTTCCAGCTCTTTCTGCAATTTAAAACATTAGGAAAATGATACTTTGCTATAAAGCAAATGTTGAAGCAAATATATTTAAATATAGAACTTAGGAAATTTTATGAATTTTCTTATGAGGTTAGAATGTTAAAATATTAAATTAGAAATCGAGAAATCATAAAGGTATATATTATTCCACAGCTATATAAATTATTAGGATTAAATGAAACAAATATTAAGGATTAAAAGAAACATACTTGCTTTCGTAGAAGGCCTAGTATCAAATATATAGCCATTTCTGCACATGAAGCAGCATTTCCTGTTGCACCACTAGGAATTCTACCCACTTTGATTCCACTTTTCGTCGCAGCATCAATATCAATTCCTTCAATATTAAATTATTTAATGTTATTTTATATTTTTCATGTTCTCCACCGAAATATAAAAATATATATTCTCATACTATACGTATTAACAATTGTTTTCCTATCAATTTAGTCCTTAAATCATGTATTTTTTGTGTATGAATTATTATTTTTGGATCGGATATGGCGTATGAATTTGATGGAATTAATACGATATGAACTAGTATATATAAATTTTTTTACTGACTGTTTTTGTTTTTATTTATTTATTTATTTTATCTTTTATTAGCTTATTGATTGAGGTAATATTTTGATGTTTGCATTAGAGGTTCCTAAACAAATATTCATAAAAGAAAATTGAATGATTGAGTTGTTAGATATTTTGTTTTGGATTAACCATAATCAATAACTCATTTATAGAGTTCATTTGTGACAGTAATGAGATTGACTTATGCAGTAAAGCTCTTAGGTACACATTTTCTATAATACTTCAGTTGATCCATTGGACTAGAGGATATGCTTTTTTTAGTAGCTCATTTGGCTTCTCTAGCTTTTTATTTATATAATTTGTGTGTTAAAATAATGGGTAAGCTATGCGAATTGCACATGACTTCAGTCAATTTAGGTTCTCTTGGTAGGGCAAGTTTGTGTGAATACGATACATTATTTGCTGTTACAGTTTTGGGATCAGTTTGATGGTCTATTGGGAAAACTTGTGTGAGGGAGGGCTAGAGAACAGTATGTTCATTAGGCACTACTACCACATTTATATTCTATTTTTGCAGGATTACAATTCAAGATATCAATGACTGCTTTTCGATGTTAGTGGTTCTATTAGTTTTAATAAGTTATTACAATAAAATTGTTGTGTGTGTGATCTATGGGAGTTTGAATAATCTATTTGATTATTATTAATACTGACAATTGGTATCAAAGGCACACACTTTATTCAGCTGTATTTCATGATATATATTTGATACATGTTCTATATTTTACCATCTTTTGTATGATCTCTCTTGTGATTATCAAAACTACATTATATACTTTTCATGATTTGTATATATATGTTTTGTGATCTATGTAACTGATTGTTAAATTATATGGGGTTTATTTTCTAATAAACTGATTGCATATTTTTCCTTTTCTATTTGTTTTAATCTATGGTTGTATTATTTGATGAACTGTTTTGCATTAATGTTCATTATCATATTTCTTATTGGTTTTTCAAATTTTTAAATCAATATGTGTGAGAATGGATTTTTTTCGTTCATATTTGGTCTGTAAAGCCAAGGTACTTGTTCAGTTAAAACCCAATATGTAGCTTTTTGTTCAAAAAATTGTTTTGTATAAAACCGTGACCTGGGATATTTTATAAACTCATCTATGCATGAAATGGAATTTGTTTGAGCCTTCGATTTGGTTTGAAACACTTTGAATACCTAGTGCACTTATGAAACCCATGGCTACATCTAAGGTATCTGGGCATAATTTTTGGTTGGTTTTTGAAAATTGAACCTACATTTAGATTGCCCATGGTTAGACATTTCGTGTGCCACTGGAATGGCTGGAAATGGTGGTCATAAAGGCTTATTTCTGTTTGTTAGAAAACCAGGTCACATGACCCAATTTGCTATAAATGGGTCAACCCGTGAACCTGGCTAGAGCTGGAAGATGCTCCATATGACGTGTCGTTAAGTTATTTGCTGACACGCCATATGGAGCATCTTCCAGCAGCCTGTTTATACAAAAAAAAATATATATATATATTTATTCTAGGGATGATATCAGCATGCTGATGTCAACAATCTAATTATTCAATATATATATATATATATATATATTTTATTTGTTTAATTTATCATTTATTTTTCCTTCTTTATTTATAGAGAAAAAAAAATCCATTCCCTATTTTTATTTTATTATTTCCATTTTATATTTTTTTAAATATCCATGGTCAAAATTGAATATGTTGGGCTTTCCTTAAATTATGAGACTTATTTTGTCTACATTATGGGTACCAATAGAATATAGATTGATATAGTAAATAGAACCTTTAGTATTTACTTTTTGTAGGACCTAATTTATCTAATTTATGGGTGTTAATATGTATAATATTGGCATAATGGATAGAATAATTAGATATTTCCCATATCATGAAATTATCAATATATTTATTTTCTCCCATTTATGAACGAAGATCTATACGGGTGATTAGGCTATCTTTTCAATTGTTTTAATTACTTTATAGGATGCTTGGAATGGCAGTAGAAATTGATCAGATATCATGAATCATAGGTTTTGAGTTACCCTGCTGATGACTTAGTTCAATGTATTTGATTGTGATGATTTAATTGATTGTTCTTGAACCGTATATAGGTATCTTTTGTGCTACAAAGACGTTAGTGATATTTATGTTTTGTGTTTTATAGTAAGGGGCTGGGAACATAGTAATTGCATTTTATCTTTAAATGCTTTGTTGTGTTTGCCATTTTCATATCTAGCAACACCCTAATATTCTGCCAATGACTGCCTTGATGAAATTGGATGGGACAAATTACTAGAAATGGAAGAAAACCTTGGTAATGAATTTGATTTTCATGAAGCTCAATATGGCTTTGGAGGTGGATCTATTAGAGATTCCAACCAAAAAAAATAATGTTGCAGCCAAGAAACTTTACGAGGATTGGAAACATTCTAATAAGTGCTGGATGATGATGATAGAAAGCTATATGGATGAATTCATATATGCAAGCATTCCAAAGGTGGACATTGCCAAGAAGTTTTTTGAGAAAATTGGGAATAAGTTCATAAAGTTTAACGTGAATGAGAAGTATCATTATTTGAATCTTCTGAACAATACCAAGTATGATAGGATCAAAGGTGTGAAAAAGCATATCATGTTACTTTCCTCCTATTACAATAAGCTCAAGGACCTTATGATGAACATTGGCAAGGAGTTCATGACTTACACTATAATGAAGAGCCTCTTATCTCAAGTTAATATTATTAGGTTAAGCCATAATACTAAGAAGGAAGTATGCAACTTGGAGGAGTTAGTTGTCATCCTTGTCAAGGAAGAGGATGATATTAAGTTGAACAGGCTAAGGCTCGTCTCTATGTTATCACATAAAAAAGAAAAATCTAAGACGATTCCTCCAAAGAAGAGACAAGGATTTAAGCCTAATAAGAAAAAAGATTTTCTAGTTTAAAGTCCAAAGAACATGAGGATGGAGCTTCTTCATGAAGTGGGAAGAGAGATTACTTCAGCGGAAAGTGTAATTACTGCAACAAGATTGGACACAAGTTTGACTTGGAAGTTGAAGAGAAAGCAAGAGAAGAGAGGTAACCGCTTGATGATTGAGATCAATATTATTAATGTGCCTATGAATATTTATTGGTTGGATATTGGAATAACAATTCATGTTACTAATCCATTGCAAGGGATGATAAGTCCAAGGGGGGCCAACCAATCTTTAACAGCGTGTTTACATGGGAGATAGCTCAAGGGTGAAGGTGGATGTCTTTGGAACAATCAAGTTAAAGCTTGCTGGGGGACATTTTGTGGAGTTGCAACAAGTTTCTTGTGTACCCATAATAAAAAACAACTTGTTATCTATTTCTTTTTTGGATAGTCAGGGTTATCTTTTTCTTGTTGGTTTTAGAACTTTATGTGGAAATTTATATTAACTTGATTTATTTGGTAATGATCCTGTTTTTGTTGCTCCTATTCTTGCTTCCATATGTCCAAGATTATATGTTATAGCATATGCATTTGGGGCATATTTCTAGGCACATAATAGAAAAATTGGTAAAGGATGGAATACTTACTAATTTTGACTTCTCTGACTTGTCAACTTGTGTTGAATATGTGAAGGGTAAGTTAACTTCTAAGGTTAGGAAAGATAAGATTGCTAGGTGCAAAGATATTTTGGAGTTAATCTACATTGATATTTGTGAACCTTTCACACCAACTATTTTGGGAGGTTATAAGTTTTTTATTACTTTCATTAATGACTTCTCTTGTTATGGATATGTTGACCTTATTTGTGAGAAGTTGGACTCATTAGTTGCCTTTAAGAAGTTTAAGGTGAAGATGGAGTTTCAGAAGAATAAAAAGCTAAAGGCTGTGAGGTCTGATAATAGTCGTAAATTTTATGATAGATATGATGAGATAGTACAAAATCTAGGGCCATTCGTAATTTATTTGTGTGAGTGTGCCACTTATGTGCAATATACAATGCTTGACACTTCTCAACAAAATGGTATAGCTAAGAAGATAAATAGTACTTTATTGGATGTGGTACAATACATGTTGGCAAATTCTAGTTTGCTAGAATACTTGTGGGAAGAAGCTTTGAAGATAGTGGCTTACATTCTAAGTTAAGTGTCGAGTAAATCTACTTTTAAAACTCCTGTTGAGTTATGGTCAAGGCCAAAGCCTAACCTGTACCATTTTAGAGTATGGGTTACAAAGGAGAGGTCTAGATTTAGAATCCCCAAAACAAACATTTGGATCTTAAAACTATTAATGGTCATTTTTTTGGCTATCGTATAAGATCAAAGGTCCTAAATTCTTTTGTCCATCTTACATTACCAAGATCGTTAAGTCAGACACGGTTGTTTACTTTGAAGATAATTTTGGCTTTAATGATAGTAAGGGTCTAAGGGAACTTAAATTTAGAGAAGAATGTGTTTTCATTTCTAGTGTTGATATTCCTATTAGAGATACTGTTGATCTGCGTTGATGAACCAATGGTTGATCTAGATGACCTGTTGTGGGAAAGCAAGATGTTCCAACTCCAACAGATGTTGTTGTGCCTTTGAAATGGTCACAGAGGGATCGAAGATCCACAATACTTGATAACTATCAGATTTATCTGTAGGAGCATGAGTTTGACATAAGTGATAAGTCGAATCTAGTTACTTATGGAAGGCTTTAAATAATTCACACTTAAACTTTTGGTTAGATGCGATGGAAAATGAAGTGAAATCTATGGCATCAAATGGTGTACGGGACTTGGTTAAGTTACTAGATGGTAGCAAACCTATAAAGTGCAAATGGATCTTTAAAACCAATAGAAACTACAATGGTCAAGTAAAAAAGTATAAGGTTAGACTTGTTGCAAAAGGGTTTAGCCAAAAGAAGGGAATTGATTACACAAAGATGTTTTCTCCTTTATCCATAAAAGATTTTTTTAGAATTATTATGGCGATTGTGGCTCACTTTGACTTGGAGTTGTATTAGATGGATGATGATTTGTATGAGGATATATATAGTCTAACCAGTTGGTTTCCAGTAAGTGGGCAATGAGAATTTAGTTTGCAAGCTTGAAAAGTCCATTTATGATCTTAAGTAGGCTTTGAAGTAGTGATATCTCAAATTTGGTGAAGTTGTCACCTATAATGGGTTTAAGGAGAATTTCGTTGACAAATGCATATATATGAAGGCCAGTGGGAACAGTTTTATATTCTTAGTATTATATGTTAATGATATACTTTTGGCTATCAATGACACTGACTTATTGATTGAAAGAAAACAGATGTTATGCAACTATTTTGACGTAAAGGATATTGGAGAGGCTTTGTTTGTTTTGGGCATGAAGATTATTCAAAATATGACTAATTATGTTTTATAGTTGTCTTAAAGTACTTACATTGTTAGGATCTTTAAAAGGTCCCCTAGATTTGTACAAGCGACAAAGGGTAAAAAGCTTTCTAAGAAGTAATATCCCAAGAACAATAGGGATGGGATGGCAGTGAGATATGTCCATTATTCTTCTATGGTTGATATTTTGATATATAATCAAGTTTGTACACATCCTGGTATTGCTTTTGCAGTGGGTGTACTTAGTAGATCTATAAGTAATCCTAGTTCTATTCATTACCAAGTAGTTAAGAAAGTTTTTAGATATCTTAGGGTACTAAAGATTATATATTGATATATTGGCGCACCAACTCTCATGATGTAGTTGATTATAGTAAGCAAATTATAAAGATTGTGTGGATAATAAGAAGTCTACCATTAGATATAAATTTATCATGTCAGGAAAAGCTGTGTCTTGATGGAGTGTCAAGTAGTTTCTGACAGCATCCTCGACTATGAAGGCAAAGTATATAGTGTGTTATGAGGTAGCTCATCATACAAGTTGAATTTGAAATTTTATTTGTAACTTGGGAATGGTTGACTCTATTTAAGGGCCTATCTACTGTGATAATATTGCAATAGTATCTTTATCTAACAATTTGAAAGGTATACAAGGCATAAGATACATCGATGTAAAGTATTTTATAATGACAGAGAAATTTACAGAGGATCTTATTATTGTTGTTCACATAAAATTTGAGGAAGAATATACATTCTTATGATTTATATCCAAGAGTCAATTAAAAATTGAAAAATTGGATTATGAAATAACAAAACATAATTTTTTGTCGCCTTAGAACATGGTGGCATATTCATTGACTAAGGCCTTTAGCAGACATACTTGAGGATTATCTATCCTACATGGGATTATTAGGTAATGGAGACTGTGATAGGTTAGTAGGGGTTTATTTTGTAATCAATAATTTCCATATTGAGTATTGTTTATTTCTTTAAGTATTGTATAGTTGAGTGATACATTAATATATGTGGATCATTATTTATTTATTTATGAAATATTTATTTACATATCATCGCTCCTTATATTTACAGGCATTTTTTTTGGAACTTTTAGTCTATATATTTGTATATTGATCTACATGTACCATAGTGAATCTCTACTACCTAGTTTGAGTATGTTGTATTTTGTTGATACACATTATACTAAAATGAAATAGTATCATGTGTTAGGGGATTGCACGTGATAAGGTAAATCTCTACTATTTAGACTGGGTTTATGGCATGCAAAGTACTTAATTGAAATAGTATCTAGTTTTGGGAGATTTATAGAGAGAATCTCTACTACTAGTCTAGTATGCTATTGTGCTCTATTGGCATGTCATATATTTAGATAAATGGTATTTTGTTTTGGGTGATTCTATAATAAGTGAGTCTGTTATTATATATAATGATTATGCAGTTCAAATAGAATAATATTAAATATTTTGTGTGGATTAGCAATAATCAATGACTTACTAACTAGGCTTATTTGTGCCAGTAATGGAACCAACTTATTTATTGATTTATGTAGTAGAACCCTTAGGTATACACAATCTGTAATATTTCAATTGATCAATTGGATTGGAATTCCAACTCTCTTTAGAAGTCCATTTGGTTTATTCATTTTTTTATTATTATATATTATAATTAATTCTTATTTTGTGAGTATTAAAATAATAGATAAGCCATGTGACTTGCACGTGATTTCAATTTTTAAAAAGCTAAGGTATTATTGATAGTCAATGTGAATACGACACAAAATTTGCTACTAGGGTTTTAAGATCAATTTGATGGACTATTCGGAAAAACTATAAGGGAGAGGGTTAGAGTCCAGTGTGTTCATTAGGTACCGTATCACGTTTGTTTTTTTATTTTTGTAAGATTGTAGCTCAAATATCAATGATTGCTTTTGAAGGTTAATAATTCTATCAGTTTTAATAGTTTATTATAATGGAATTGTTGTATGAATGATCTATGGGAGTTTGAATAATTTGTTACTAAAAACAATTTGAATGGAAACATGAGAGAGTGTTTGCAATTTTAAAGCAAAGTACAAAATATGTAATAACTCATGAATAAAATAATAAATATTAAATTAAAACAGAAATAGAAAGGAACATCCATATAAAATACCAGAAACTTGATGTAATTAGATGATTATAAATAGATATCATGAAACTAAATTACCTTCTTTCAGCCCACAAAAAAAAAAAAAAAAAGAAAGAAAACTAAATTACCTTCCACGCCGACACCAAATTGCATTAACAGCTTCATATTTTTTGCACGAGAGATAATATTTGAATCAATCTTCATGCTTTTCACTACACAGATTTGGTAGTTTCCAATGACATCAGGTACATCTTCAAGTGGAACATCATCAACCTACAATATTAATTAATTAATTAAATTAAACATGTTCAAATTTTAAGGAAGTTTTGTGCTAATTAACGAGCTAGCTAGCACCTAAGGAAAAAGACTTCTTTCCATTGAAAAAAAAGGAAAAAGACGTTTATATATGTTAATTAGAATAATAAAAATTCCAAGTAATTAAATTTAGCGAAACATACTTGCTTACGCTATATAACAAAAATCGTAGGCATTGAGAAGGGTTGATTATTGATCAAATTGTTAGAAAAATTATATATATATATATATATATATAAAAGATTTTATCCTAATCTTATGAACTCTCTTATCAGCTTTTTTATTATTTAGGTTCGAAATTTAAAAATATATTTAAAATTTATATAAATTTTTATAAAGTTTACTTTTTCATATTAAAAATTTGAATTTATATAAGATCTCTTATTAATAAGAGAATAATTATATATAAAGGTTCAACTATTAAAATAAATATAATGTAATATTAAATACATATAATATGAAACACATATAGTACAATGATTTTAAATAATCAAATTCATTATCTTTTAAGTCAGAAAATTAAGGTTACCATTACTTACACCCGACTATATATTATATCTATATATATGTTATATATATATATATATATATATATGTGTGCATATATATATTTCTCACATAAAACTGACTTTTTTATTTGTTCCAAACACATAAAATTGACTTGATATCATTTTAAAAGCAGTATTACTTGATATTTAAACAATTTGTTATTTGTATATAGGCAACACTTTTTCTCCGTTTTAAGTCCATAAGAATGTAGCCAGTTTTCCACACAATTAGATGAGAAAAAAAAAATATATATATATATATATATATATATATATATATATATATATCACATTTGTGGCTCAGGTACTACACACTCTTTTTTTTTTTTCTTTTTTTTTCAAATAAACAAAACCTCCAGTAAATTATTTAAATCAGGAAAATCAAATTGAGCAAGAATCTCAAAACTATTGCAGAGAGAAGGAATTCCTACTAAATTGTAGCAAACAAAGTCACAAAAAATAAAAAATAAAAAAATAAAAAAATAAAAATTCTAATACCTGGACGAATGGATAGTCCTTTAAATACTCTCTCGTATAATTTTGAGAAGAAGGAAGGTGTGGACCACAAAATAGAACACGGGTCATGTGCTTCTGATCATCACCATCATTTGCCATTGTGAATTGCTTGAAATGGAACAGCTAGCCTTGGGAGTTGAATGGTTTCCTTTTGGCGACAATTGTCTAATTAACCACACTAACATGTAGAGAGGAATTTTCAATTTTCCGGATCTCCGAACATGCAATTATACCGCTCAACTAATCATATTTTTATTCTATAAATGTGGAAAGTATTATTATTTATCTTTTTTTTTTTTTTTTTTTTTTTTGAGAAATGTGAAAAGGTAATAATTAAAAAAACACTTTGTGCTGGAAAACGTTTTTTTTTTCCTTCTTTTGTACCTTTCTTTCTTAAATGTAGTACTAGTATGCAGCGGAAATAGACAAAGAGACAGCAATAATGGGAAGCGACCTTACATCCAGGCTCCAGCATACTCCCGTCTGGTGTGTGTCAAGGCCCATTTTTGCATATGAACTGTCATATGTCTACAGCTCAGCAAAAGATTACATTGTTAAATTATTATATTTTTTAATTTTAATATATTACATTGTATATATGGTATATTTTTGAAATTTTTTTTATTATAAATTTTTTTTTATTACAAAAGAATATTTTTATATTTATAATTTTTATAATTTTATAAAAATATTATGTTGTAATTAAAAAAAACTTAAAAAAGGTATAGTGTAATACTTTTTTAATTCTTAATGAAGTATTTTTTTTAATTTTCTAGGTTTTATCTCTCTCTCTCTCCCTCTCTCTCAATTTTCTAGTTTTTTCTTCTTCTTTTTTCCAGACTTGCTTATATGCTGTATGTACAGCTAAGAAAGAAAAAAAAAAAATCATTTAATCCTCCAAATTAAATTTTTAATAGAAAAATGAAAGATCCAGATAAAAGAATTAAGGGGTTCATAGAAGCAAAATATAGCATTAGCAGCTCAAATTTTCTCAGTGGCAGTAGAGCTAGGTTGTTTCCAGAGGCCGCATAGCCTGGGCTCTTCTATATGTCGGTGAAGCCCTTAGTTCTCTTCTCTATGTCGTCAGAACGTGGTCTTAAGCCTCTCTCACAAATTTTCCCAAAACCCAGATCATCGATCGCCTTATTAAAAAAAAAAAGAAAAAAAAGACAAAGCCATTCTAAATTTCAAATTGTTGCATTCCAATAAAAATTTGATAGATCTTGTTCTCTCCAAAAGAAATTTCATCATTATTTGGGAAAAATTGGGAGCTAAAAGTAAGTACTTCATTAAAGGTTGCTTCAATAGAAAGGAAAAAAGAAAACAAAGGAGAGAGAAGAATCAATAGTGTTAATAGGGATGGACAACGAGATGAAGGTGAAGAAAGATTCAATCTGGGTCTGTCGCCACCATTCAAGCTAACAAGTTTCTATTCTGACAAAAAAAAGAAAAAGAAAAAAAAAAGAAAAAGAAAAATACATAGACCAAGCAAGGAAGAAGACGAGGAAATCTGAGGGACAACGAAAAATAAAACACAAAAAGACGCTACATGGTATTTATCTTTTTAATAAAAATTGATAAAATAAATGAAATATTAATTTAAACTGTCTAATAAAGCATCCAAAATAGGTAATTTCTTGAGAACCGCTAATTGTTTTTTTTTTTTTTTTTGGCATTAGTTTAATAGAACTATGTACAAAATTATTAAACAGAATGCTTTTTAAAGATTATTTATTTATATGAGATAATTATGCATTTTTAGATGAACAAAAATAATGGATAACACCAGAGAAATATATTTATTAAAATTAGTTACCAAGTCATACGTATATGGTCAATACTTAGAAAAGGTTTTATTAGACTAAAATAAGAACCGGTGTTTTTTAATTTTTTTTAAACAAATTATCTAAATAATAAATTATTTTAAATTTGTTCATATTTTGTATTTTTTTTTGCATGAACACATATAAAAATACTTAACCACTAAAGTTATTTGCTTCGTAAAAAAGAAATACAGTGTTAATATCTTTAAATCAAATCATGCTTCTATGCCCTTATTCTTTAACTCTCTATTTTTTTTTTTTTTGGGTTTTTTTTTTGGGAGGGGGGGGGTGTGGGGGAAGGAATGAATTATGTTATATATTCGAGAAATTTGGTCGTGTAATATTGTTCAACCTCATATTTTCGGATTAATTTATTATTATTATTATTATTGTTATTATTATTATTATTTTCCAATGGATTCTCTTATTCGAGAAATTTGATAAAGTATTCTTTTTCAGTCCCCCTGTGCAGTGTGTGCTCTCAACCCTTACGAGTCATAGAGAAAGTAAAGAGATCTTGTTTTAAAGTCAATTAACTAATCCTTTAAAATTCAATTAGTAGTATGCTATGAACATGCTATTATTTATTGTTTAAGAGATCTTGTTTTAAAGTCAATTAATTAATCCTTTGAAATTCAATTACTAATATGCTATTAATATGCTATTATTTATTGTTTTGTATTGAATTTTATTTATCTTTTTAAAATTTCACTTATTCATATTTATTTATATTAATTTTTTTAACTAATAAGATAAGAATGTATGATTTATTTATGATACAGCTACATAATCTTCAGAGACAAAAATATTATCCATATGAATATTTATAAATACAATTCTTCTTTTATCAAGGAAGGAATTTTGATTATTACCCAAATAAAAAAAAAGGTGGAATTTTGATTTAATTAAATAAAAATGTTTGTATGGTTTAAAAATTAACATAAATTAAATACTAGTAAATGAATACTTAAAAGATAAATGGAACGTGAAATGTAAGTCCATAAATGATAGGACTATTTTCGAGCCCTTTTTGGGCACCCAAAAGGCTTTTTGGAGAAGACCTACTTATAAATTGGGTATGATCCAATAATGTCAAAAGAGAAAAAAAAATCGTTTTTAATAGAAATTCTGAAATCATAGTCATATATCCATAAAGTATTCCAATATAAAAGAGAAAAAT
Organism: Ziziphus jujuba; assembly: GCF_031755915.1. Classification (NCBI taxonomy): domain Eukaryota; kingdom Viridiplantae; phylum Streptophyta; class Magnoliopsida; order Rosales; family Rhamnaceae; genus Ziziphus; species Ziziphus jujuba. The sequence continues at coordinate 27,193,611 of NC_083383.1, forward strand.
AGAAATAAGAAATAGGCATTTATAATAGGTCAGTCTAGTAGAGCATATTAAAAGAAAATAAATGAGTTCAAACATAAATAATACAAGATATAATAATCTTATAAGAAAGCATAAAAGAGATAATACATCAGTAGCGAAAAAATTTCAAATATGAAGATGCGATAATGATAAAATATGCGAAGCTGATGATGATGGAACGGTACTCGGATGTAATACGCATCAACTGTCAGTCGAGGTCGAGGAGAAACAATTTGAAAAAAAATATATAAAATTACGAGACGAACTCAGTGAGTAAATAGTTAGGGTATTATCAAAACAAATATTATTCTTAAAAATCATTTCTTACAAGACCTCACTTTCACTTTTTGAAAGTTCTCTTGTTTTTACAAATAGTTTTCACAAAACCTTTAATTATCTCCAGCATAACAAGTTCATAAATCATAAAATTAGGAAATTAAAATCAGATAATATCCTCCATTTTATAATAAAATAATATTTTTATGAGTTATGGATTATAACTATTGCTGATAAAAAATATAAAGAAACATGCACTATAACATAGTATAACAATAATAACTTTGTGTAATATATCCATTACCATAATTTGTCATCCAATCACTAGCATCTAGTGTGTTGTAAACTACTGAGGGAAATAAAAACTATTAATGCGACCGTCGGCGTCCTAGAGGTGTCACCAAATTGGAACCTCCAATCAACCTTAAGAAAAACGTGCTCATGCAAGGGATAGTCAAATAAATATGCGTAATCATAATCCAATAAATCAATATCCATAATATATTATGGTACACAATAATCTACAACCCAATATATTCATATAACCATTGAAATTATTTCCATAATTATTGTGTTAAAATATTCCCACATACACCAACATAAACATATATATACGTTATATATATACTTGTATAGCTATAAACCAGAATTTATTTAAGTTACACAATTCTTTTTCTTATGCTATAATATGATAAATTAAATAATTATTTCAGAGAATGTGATAATAATTAAATAATTCAAATAATTTTGAAAATAATAATAATAACAGGGCAATTTATATATCACACATAATTTTCAAAATCATTTCAGAAAATAAAGTTCATTTACTGATCACAGCTTACACCAGCTTCTCTATCAGATCACCTCCAATATTAATCCGAGTGCCTAAAATAATAATAAAATATTCTATAGGCTCCAAAAAATTAAACCCAAGGCATTAAATGCATATTAATGTCCCAAAATAACTTTAATAACTTTAAAATTCTAAAATCGGATATCAAACAGCTTAATTATTCCGGGAGCCCTAAATACACGATACCTAAAATTGAGATTTTTTATCTGGGGCTAATTTATTGAAATTGAACGTTCAATTGGGTCCTACTAACATTTAATTTCAGAAATCCAACTTTAATTTTGTCCAATTATGTCCAATATAATCTAAATTTATCCGGTATTAAACAAATTGATCCAAAAATAAAAAAAATCATCAAATGATGTTCAACATTTAAAAACTTTATATTAATGGAAAGCTTGTGCAATGGGTAACAAGAATTTAAAACTGGTTCAAAAACATCGTTAGTGATTGAAAAACATGTTGGAAAACTCGACCAGAATTGATGTTGATAGATTTCTCAGACCATGAAGAATTTTGATAAATGAAGTGTAACACCCCATCCCGAAGTACGTTGGAATTTTCTCATGTTGACCAAGATTGACTGCGTTTGACCATCGTTGACCGAGAAGGGTCAAACTTTGACTTTTTGACTCAGCAAGAATTCTAGGTTGATCAAGGCACCATTATGAAGTACACATCAACATAAGTCCGTAGACTAGTAGCACGTCAAAAATGGAACTACGGTTTGAAAGTTATGAGCAAAACAAGTTGATGTCTGAACTGTCCAAGGGTACCGGAGTTGACTTTTTATTTTTGTGAAATTGAGTTTTAACTCATACATGGTTGTGAAGTACTCGTCGATACAAGTTTGTAGACTAGCAGCACGCCCAATTCAGACATGTGGTTTTAAAGTTATGGACCTTCAAAAATTTTCAAATACCGTATTATTTTAATATAATTTTTTACATATGAAACAGTATATACCACGTGTAACTTAGTTAATGGTGCTGTGTGTCATAATGAGAAAATGCCACCTGTCAGCCACAAGTAAATGTTATATTATATTATTTTTGTCATTATTTTATATATTATATTATTATGATAAATTTTTATTATTTTAATATTATTTATTTATTTATTTTTAATTCTCTTTTTTTTTCTTTTTCTTTATTTTTCTTTCTTTCCCCATGTGGGAAAACACCATGGGGGCCCCTCCTTCTTTCTTCTTCTTTTTCTTCTTCTTCCTTCTTCCTCTCCTTCCTTCCCCTTCGCCGAACCTCTCTGTTACTACCTATTTAAATTTTTCCAGCCACCATTAAGAGACACGCGCTGACACCGGTGAATCCCAGTCGCCGGTGAGCTCGGCCATCAAATTTGGCAGCCAGTCAGCCGGCGACACACCCAGATTGGGCCTCCATCATCGGCGACGGTAAATTTGGTTTTTCCGGTGATCCAATCATCACCCGGCCAAAATAATACTCCTTTCTAATATTTTCAGACCATTTGAGCTCAATTTTGAGGTCCATTCACCTTAATTCCTTGTTGTTTGAGAGATATGAGATGTTGAACTTTGACCGAGACTTTCCGTCCATTTTTTGAACACCGCCAGTCAATTTGAGCCCAACGGAAGTTGGTAACGTATTTCTCGCCTCTTTAGCTTTCTATTGTTATCTCATTTGCAAATTATGGTAGAATATTTTGAAAGATACCATTTTTGAATAAAATATTATTATTTTAATAGAATAGTGTGAAAAATGTCTATTTAATATTGAAATAATTATTATTTATATTGTAGATGTCAAATTGTGCTGAATTGAATAAATGTGGTTTCAATGATATTTAGTATGAATTGATTTGTAGGTTGAGGAATTAATTATATTAAATTACTGGGATTATATATATATATATATATATGTGTGTGTGTGTGTTTAATTATTTAATTATTTATGAAATTGAATTGCTGTGGAAGAGATTAATTTTATGAGATTATGGTTTAATATTTATTAAAACTATTGTTGATTTAAATGTTGAGATTTTAATATGTAAATAATGCATTATGTGATTTAAATTCAGTATGAATTTTTATGCATCTTGTATTATTAATTCGGTGTAAATTAATTTTATGGATTTGAAGGAAATATTTAATTTAAAAGATATTTAAAATGTATTTGTGTGTTTAATAATTATGTATGCTAGGACCTGGTATTCTGGTGATAGGAATTGAAATATTTAATTTGATGTATTTGATGATGGATTACAAGAGAGCATGAAATTTTATGAAACTGGTAAGGGTGTACGATTTAATTATATTTTATCAAAATTCTATATGTTATAATATTATAAAATATTTTTATCGGTTTTCGATACACCATACACGTACCGGTATTCTGTAGTTGTGGATGTAATTAGCGTGCAAGTGGATGTGGATGTGATTAGCGCGTAGGTTGTAATGTCTTCCATGAGTTGCCATCGGACCGAGGGCAGGCAAGTTTGATATTGGCTATAGCCGTCCCCCTTCATGGCAGGGACGACGGTTTAAGCAGCGGCGTGGTAGGATGCCATGCTACTGTATGCCAGTTTCTCTTTTTAACCTCCCCGTCAGACAATGCTTTAGGACGCTGGGCACCGTAGGACACCACTGGTATATAGTATGTGCATCAAATATCTTTTGTATATATATATGTATATATATTATATTTGTGTGGATCATACCGTACGGAGACAGCGATCAGATGTGGTCCATGAAAAGCTAGTCTCGTAACTATGTTGCCTACGAGTTCAGGGGATTGGATGGCCAATCTAGGCAACCATCCCGGATTGTATTCGTAGCAAGGTGCCGGCAACAGCTGGAAGTATGGATTGCACAGCATGTTGGAGGGTATCGTTTGTACCCCTGATACGAGTACATATTTCATAATATATTTTAAATTTAAAATATTATTTGACCTTGTACTATTCTATCTATTCATAACCTGATTTTCTAACATTATACTTAATTGCTTTTATTGTCATTACTATTATTAATATTATTCTTGTTATTAATAGTACAATTATTATTTATTAGAATTATGTTTATAATTATTTTCATTATTACTAATATTATCATCATCATCATCATCATGATTATTATTATTATTATTATTATTATTATTATTATTATTATTATTTTATTATTATTATCATGATTTTCATACTGTAGCATTGAACAAGTATCACAACCAAAGATGAGAAATATGGCCATCGGGTAAGTATGATAGCCTTTGGGCATGTGGGATGACTGTTGATAGCCTCAGACAAGTTATATTAATATCATTATTAGCATTAAATGGTTGGTATTATTATTATTGTTGATATAGCGGTTAATTTATTTTTCTTTCTATATTACACATTAGTATATTTTTAAAACTATGTAAAATGTATTTGAGATTTGCAGAGCACTAAGTGGGTGGTGTGGGCAGTCATGAACCTATGATGGTAGATTTTGGTTGCTTACTTAGTAAATTATTTCCTTTGTATATAATATATTTTATATCTAATTTGTTATCGAAGTGCTGCTATTTGTGGAATTTATTTGTAGTAAGGTAGGAGGGATAAGGTGGTAGTATGTAGGAGTGCATTTTCGTGCAGGTAAATTTTGGGCATGTTTTACCCTTAGGGGAGATGCTGCCGAATTTTCCATAGGACGGTTTGGTAAGGTCTCCCTGGGATCAGGATTTGTCTAGAATTTCGGGAAGGAATTTTGGACGGGTTCTGATATGAAGTGTGCCAATGGATTCATAGGGTTCAAAAGAGGGGTGGAGAGTATATGGGGTTGCCTAAAATGGTTTGAAAAAGACTAAAATTTTGGCAACCTGACCGAGCGCTTAAGAACATCGATCCCGACATGTCTCTGGCCAATTGGCCATGCAATTTCATGGCTGAAGTTGCTGGCAGATAGGCTTGCGAAACCTCTAGCACGTGTTAGTGATGGATGGTGGAAAAATGTTCAAATCCAGCCAACCCGATTTGGCTCTCTCTCGAGTGCGGTTGATCCTATTCGGGTTCCATGGGTCTGGGAAGGCTTTTAGGTTTTTTTAGATATTTTTCAATTTGTTTAATGAGGGCACAAATCTCGAGGTATATATTGATCTTGGATCCACTAAAAGATAAAAATTTAGATGGATTTGGACACAGATAAAATATTGATATTTAAAAACTTCACAGAACCATAAATTTCTAACTGTAACTCAAAATTAGGTGTGTTGCCAGTGTATAAAATTGATGAATGAAGTCTATGATATGATGTACCGATCAAACAAAAATTATTGACCAATAAAATATCAAACTTAGGGTCCACTAACAGTCCAACTAATCAATCCTAGTCAATCCAAATAAAATTTTAATTTTAATTTCTAATTTTAAGATAGGTCGTTACAATAAAATAATGTCATCTTATTATTTGTAAACAATTTGGCATCCAAAACATTATTGTTTAGAAAATCCTAAATTGTTAAAATTTTAAACCATAGACATCTATCTAAAAGAAAATTCAGTAATTCCAATGACATGAGGAGTCACTGTAAGAATATCTCTTATAAGAATGTGGATAATGAAAACTAACATGTCACATAAGTAAATATGAACATTGTTTTTAAAAGTTACTCTCCAATAGTAATATATAGAATGGATATCAAGTTGACATTGTATATACATTGTTGAGGTAAAAATCTATTTCAAAAAACTCTATAGACATTGTAAATTTTTCTTAAAATGTCAATTTTTTAAAAGGAAAAATATATATATATATATAATTAATTTATAATATTTTCGAATAATACCACTGAAGATTATTTTTTGAATTGGCTATTAATACATTAAATATTGTGACATTTAAATATGAACAATGTTAATTTGTAGACCACATAAATAGCTATACACATTCCATCAGAAATGCTCAAACATTTTTGAAGTTTAAAATTGGATCATCAAGATTAAATGGTACTTCGAAGCAACAAAAATACCCAAATGTCCCAAATGGCCACACTCCAAATATGATTCAAACACAAATTCATACTCCAACTGAACACGTCAAACAATATTTATCCACCTTGCAATAAAGCATGCATTATAATACTCTATTTAAGCACTAAAACCATTGCATTTTATTATTTTAATTGTTTCATATTATTCTTATGGAAGAGTTTAATGGCAAAATTCTATTTTTTTGGATGATGGTTCCGAAATTTGAATTTCATATCCCTTAACAAAATATATATATGTAACACCCCGTCCTGAACCATGTCGGAATTTTTGCACGTTGACCGAGGTGACCGTTGACTTTGACTTTGACCGTTGACCAAAGGGGTCAAAAGTTGACTTTTTGACCCAGTCGGAATTCTAGGTTGACTGAGGCACCGTTACGAAGTACACGTTGGCACAAGTTCGTAGACTGGTAGCACGTTGAAAACGGAGCTACGGTTTGAAAGTTATGGACAAAACAAGTTGCGGTCCAAACTGTCCAAGGGGTGCCAGAGTTGACTTTTTATTTATGGGGAATTGAGCTTTGACTCGTGCATGGTTGTGAAGTGCTCGTCGATACGAGTTCACAGACTAGCGGTACGCTCGAAACGGACATCCGGTTAAAAAGTTATGGACGTTTGAAGTTTACCGGATACCGTATTATTTTAATGTTTTTGAGTCGGTGAACAATGAAATGCCACGTGTCAGCTTCTGATTGGTCCACGTGGCATGAACAGTATCACACAGGGGTTTTTATTTGTTAAAATTCTCGGGGAAGAGAGAGAAAGAGAGAGAGGAGAGAGAAAGAGAGAGAGAGAGTCCGCCGGCCACCGGAATATTTCAACTGTTCCCGCCGATATACAGTACACGCGCCGGCCAGCAACGTTGCACTCCTCATTTCCGGCAAAACCTCCAAGTTTCACGGCGAACGGCCGCCGGATGCGCCCGGATCGGACCTCCGAAGTTTGGCGGCGAGTTTTCCCCTCCACCGCCGGCCACCGCGAATCGACACTGTTCCGGCCATTTTCCGGCCACATGCGCCAGCTAGCCTTGATTCTCTCCTCAAGTCCGTCCGACCCACCAAAAATCACGGCCATCGGACCACCGACGCGCTGGGATCGGAGCGTTTTCCGGCGAGGGGCCGGAAATCTTCAAACGGTGATTTCTCCGCCGTCCGACCTCCGTTTTGCTCACCGCCGGTCCCGTTGGGTTGCTCTCCTCAAGATCTACAAGTCTACAAATGTTGGTGATTTCAATTTTTATAAAATATGCCCATGGAATATTATGAGATTTGATTATGATATTTCGAGAATTATTTATGCTTGAAAAAACGTGGATATTTGAATTGATGGATTTGGGAGTTGGTGGATTTGAAAATCATGGAATTTATGGTATTGATTATAAAGAAATTACGGAGAATTTCTGGGTTCAAGCGGATGGACTATGCCCGCTATGTTTATGCAAAATGTGAAATTTGTTATATAATTTAAAATTGTGAAATTTATGATTTTTAGATGCACCGTGCACGTACTGGTGTTCTGTTTATATGTGATATGGTTAGTGTGCACACGGTTGTGATTAGCGCGCAGATGGGTGTGATTAGCGCGCAGGTGATGTGATTAGCGTGCAGGTGGGTGTGAGTAGCGCGCGGTTGATATTATGAGGGTGTCCTATGGATGCCATCGGAGAGGGCGGCCACCCCCCTTTGGCCGGGGCACCAGGTTAGCAGCGGCGCAGTGGGACGCCACGCGACCGTATGCCGGTTTCTCTCTATAACCTCCTGTCTGGCGGTACCTTGGGACGCTGGGTACTGTTGGCGCCACTGGTATATAGTGGGTGCATCAACTGATTTTCGGAACTGTGTTTTAAAAATAAAATGTTTTAAAACTGTATTGAAGTTAAAATTAATTATTGCTGTTCGAATATTTATTTGATGTCTTGGTTTTCGGGGAATATGAGTAAAGGGTTTTGTGAAAAGGTTTTAAAAGGGGAACTTTTCCAACTGAGAGAATTGTAAGGGTTTTGAGAGAAATTATTATTTTCCAAATAATTATTATTTATCTACCTTGTTACCGTGATATTATATTGTATAGTAGATAGGGTCACTCACTGAGATGATTAGCATCTCACGCTCTTAAATTCCGTTCCTCTAGGTACCAGGTTGTCGGTGTTCATCCAGAGCGGGCTTGATCTTCATCGCTGTTTTACTTCGTGAAGTACCCTGTTCTTCTTTTATTGCAGTTGTAATATTTCTTTCACTCTTGTTGTATTTATTTTGCACTGGATTACTGTATTTTTTATTTTTGAAGTGCTGCAATTTGTGGAATCAATTTGTAGTTTGTGGGAGGAATAAGGGGATGTTTTTTTGAAGTGTGTTTTCAGTGCAGGTAAATTTGTGGTAAGTAAATCCCTTAGGGGAGGCTCTGCCGGATTTTCCGTTGGAGGGTCCGGTAGGGTTTCCCTGGGATCAGGGCTGTCTAGGGTTCCGGGGAAAGGAATTCTGGACGGGTCCTGACAGTCTGTCTAGGGTTCCGGGGAAAGGAATTCTGGACGGGTCCTGACATATATATATATATATATATTCATCATGAGCAATACTACAGATATCAAATTTTTTTATCAAAATTTTGATAACTAATTATATGATAGTTTCTTAATGGTGTTAAATTGATATTGTCATATATTCATAGAAAGGTAAACCACTTAAAAGATGCCAAATCATAGATACCAAAATTTGGTAAAGAAAATTTGATCACTCTAGATTTATTAATTCATCATAGCAAATACAATTGTGTTTCTTATTCAAATTTTGAAGCACAAGAACCATAGCATACGTTTCTTATATATATATATATATATACAGAAATTCTATGGTGAGGATGGTCCGCATGAGTACCGCAGTATTAGTAACGGTTTTTCATAGTATTAACGACGGTTTCTTAGAAAATCGTCACCAATACTATGAAAAACCGTCACCAATACTGTGGTCTGCATAAGAACCGTCCGCACCATAGACGGACTGTATATATATATATATATATATCTAAAGGGACAATGATCTTGTACTTGCTTTGTAACATCTTTTCATCTTGATCCTTCATTTCAAAACTATGGCTTGGAGTTGTTCCGGGAGAAGGTTCAACCACATATGAGTCCAAACATCAAAACTAGGTCCAAAAGAAACATAATTACAATGATACAGCAGATCAAATTTAGAAGCTCTGAGCTTAGTGGTTATAACTTTAAAGTTCGAAGCCAAGGGAATACCTGTAGGAATCAAAGCAGGATCTGGATGAAGTTTTAAGGCAATGAAGTTCTCCTCGGTCAGAATAAATCTTAAAGTTTTATCTACAAAAGACTCTAGCTAAGCTATTATAGTATTTTTAGGCTCGGAGAATGTTTTTGTTTCTTTGTTGAGGGGCCTATCTGCAAGATAAAAAGAAAAGTCATATTAGAAATCAATTGACAATTGGGATCTACGTAAAACATTTATAATTTGACTCACCAAAATTGACATTCCAGGAACTTCTAACTGTCTTGGAACTGTCCTCGGTGTCTTCCTGTCCGTAAGCATCAATGATAAAGAAGAACTTTGTTTGCCACCTTTTATTGCCAGAAGAAGTGTTAGCCAAAAGTTTTTTTCTTTGGAGGAGCACTCATTTGGAATCAAAACCTCTCATCATTGCTTTGTTGGACATAGTAAAATCTTAGGAAGACTTTGGAGGTGATGATGATGTTGTGAAGCTTAGAGAGGACTAAAAGCCCAAGCAAGGCTCTCAAGAAATTTGGCATTAGCTGGGTCGGTTCGAGGTAAAAATGTGTCAAGAATTTTTGGATGAGCGATGGGATAGGGAAATGAAGGCTTAATTTGAAAGGCATTTCATGGAAGCATCTAAAACCACCATGAATAGAGAGTGGAGACTCGTTTTCATCGGCATGGTCAACAAAAATGTTAGAAAAGTGGTATTTATTACTGACCTTTAAGAGTTTCTCGGGATTATTTATCCCTGTCCAGTACTTGGCTAGGTCCTTTTTTACTTTCCCCCTTTCACAATGATGTGGGGCAGCTTGTTTAGCAGAGACATGCAATTGGGAAGCCTCTTCCCCACCCACACTTTTGGAATTGCAGGAATTGGAATGAACAAAGGTGTGCCCTTCCAATTCCTCTGCCTTATTCTCAACTATTAATGGAACTAAGGCTCCTCTAGCAGGAGCCTCAGTAGAAACTAGGGTTTTTCTACAGGAAGTCTTAATGGAAAACTAAGCCAGTTTTCTAGAATATACATTGTCTATGTAATTTTCATAGGTATTAGAGGTACTTTTGACCTTGGGATATTTTCAGGTGTGAGGATATCCTAAAGACCTATCTTTAGAGGATTGATATTTATCTTTTTGTCTATACAAGTTGATTAGGTCAAATTTGTTCGAGGATATTGTTGACCAAATTAGTAAAGGGAAATATTGAGCAAAAATTAAAGTTTCCCCTAGGATTGTTTAATCTACATTAGCAACCAAAAAAAAAAGAAAAAAAAGGAAAAAAGAAGGAATTCAAATACAAACTCAGATAAAAAAATGACACTAACTCGAGAAAGTTAAAGAAGAAAACAACACAAAGAACATAAAGTGTTTGAAGAAAAATTTAGGCAATAAAACAGAAGTTGAAATTTCTCTGAAGGGATGGTGCTTGCAGTACCATTGAGCAAGGTTCGAAGAGAGATGGTAGTAAGAGGATTAAATCTTTGAAAATTCGAAGAGAAATGTTAGTGAAAGGATTAAATCTTTGAAATAGGGTAAAACTTTTTCTCTGTTAGCGATGAATGGCAAGATTCGTATAAGATTTTTAGGGATTTTTATGTTTGTGGGTGAAAAGTGAAGAAGAAGTTTACATAGTGGAGTACAAGTAGAGAGGCATTGACGTATGAAATGGAGATCTGTAATTTTGAATCAACGGCCAGGATTAAAAGACCTTTGATGTGAATGGAGTAGTAGTAATTGTGCTTTTTGGGAATGAGAATGGATCACCACATGGAAAACGTGTTAGTTAAAATGTATTAAACACGCTGTATGAACAATAATGAGAGATTTTTACGGAATTGTGTAGCTTTCTTCTTAGGACCAGCATACTCCCCCAATTGAACTTTTCACTTGGGGGAGTGGGGGACTGACTGTGTAGGTTAGTTCTGTCCTAAGGACGAAAGTTCGAACCTTAGGTCAGGTGACCTAAAAGGTAGTCTTGCATAAGGTTCTTGCATTTCAACCTCAGAGGGTTAGAGATTGATAAAAAGCATAGTAAGAAGAGCCTGACTTTGACTTAGTTTGGTTGAGCCTCTTGAGGCTCAGGAACAAATCGAATTAACTTATATTTTCGGCCTATTTGAATCAGTTCAAATCAGCTACAATTAACCCATGTTAGTCTAAAGTAGGGAAAATCTGCTACTTGTCATAATTAAGGAATGTACTTGAACCTTTCTTATGGAAACTATACTGCTAAAAATCTGCTTGTAAAAAGGAAATAAGGATTTGGGAAATCAGGTAACATTCCTAAATTCAAGGCTTTAAGGTCTAAGCCCACTAGGATTTGGTAAGCTGGATTTCTTAAGGACCAAGAATGAGAAGTCAGCATGTAGGTAAATTCTTCTATAGATTACTTTCTTTTTAGATCTGCAATCAACTATAGATATCCAAAATACTATCTGACTTAAGCATTAAAGTATCTTTAATTGGCATCACGCCAATACCCTCGAGATCTTCACATGGGGTTTCTTTTGTAGAAACCGTAATGGTGTTGCCATACAGAGAAGGTATGACATTATGCTTGAACAAATATCAAGCTGCCTCAGATTGGATATTGAATTTAGACTTCAAATTTAAAGCTTAAGTCTAAATTTGGAGTCTAAAATTTAATTTAAAGATACTTTTGGATCTCATTTAGATTTTGTCAAAGTTAAGGGAGAATTTGAGATTCCCTAAAAAATGAACTCTTTTAACATGGGAAGTTTAAAAAAATGGAAAAACATGAGGCCATGGAAATCAAATTCCTATGACACATAAAAAATATGATGGAAAGTTGTTCCCATTAAAACAATATCATTCTCATATTCTTTGAAAAATTTACTTTATATATTTTATTAAAGTAAATTTATCCTTAATTTTAGAACACAAATAAATTTAATTACTTTAATGTTCTAAATTTTCCATGGCTAATCAAACACTAAGAAAATAAACTCCTAGTAAACTAATTTTCTAAGAAACTTGTTTCTAAAAAAACAATTCTTGGAAATCAAATTCATTTGAAACTTTGATACTTTATGAACCATGCATTGTCTGTTTAAAATATTTTTGATAATAAAGTTAAAATAATAATTCATGTTTTGATATTTACAAAATATAACAAGTATGACAAATAAGAAACAATTATGACTTAACATATAATAAATATTTTGTAATAAATTAAACAAAAACATGAAGAAAACCATAAAATTATATAGCTAATTAGGTTGGGCCTAAAGCCAATCCAATAGGTAGTGTAACACCCCGTACCAAAAAATATACATGATTAAACAAGTTTGACCAAATTGACTAAGTTTGACTAAGTGTGACCAAGCGAATAATATATGGGTTCAAGTTGACTTTTTCAATAGCCAATATTTTTGGTTTGACTGAGGTACCATGGTGTAGATCTCGTCGATACGAGTTTATAGACTGACGACACGCCAAATTCTGAGTTACGGATAAAAAGTTATGGTTCTGAGAAGTTTTAAGCATAAGTTTTAAATTAGTATCCAAGCCAGTCCCCAGTTTTTGTCTTTTAGTGACCTAAGACTTTATATAAGCCTAGGTAAGCCTGTCAAATAGGAAACAAAGCCCAAAATACTCATTTCTTCCCTAAAACCTGAGAAATTCTCTCCTCAAAACCGTGGGTCCGAACTAGGTCGTTTCGATCTGTTTACCGTCGAACCGGATCACTGCCGTTTTACCCATTTCTGGCCAACTACCACTTACACACGCTAGCTAGCTAGAAAGGTCACTTGAAGGTGAGCTCAGCCATGAAATTTCACGGCAAGAAGCTGTCGGAAGCGCCCAAATCTGGCCGGCGAGGTGGGTCGCCGGATTTTCTCATTTTTTGGCCGTTTCAGGCCAACCCATACACCTTTTCCAGTAGTTTTGACCCCTCTGAGCTCATCTCCATGGTTATTTATTTCAGATTCTTCACCGTTTGAAAGATCCACCAATAGGAAATTCACCCGATGCTTCAACAGTGTTTTTCGGCCATCGGAGGAAACTTTGGACCAAGGTGAGTATACTGGTAGGTTCCTTGTCTCTTGGGCTTTCCATCAATATAAAGTTTGTAAATTTTGGAGGTCGTTTGATAATTTTTCCATTTTTGGATTAATTAGTTAATTTTCGGGTAAGTTGGGGAATTGTGTTTGGACAAAATGGGTCAAATTAGTTAAAATTGAAGTTGAATTAGTGAAATTGGATATTATTAGGACCCATTAGGTGGTTTGATTTTGAAATATTAGGCTTCAAGTGAAAATCTTCAATTTTAGTCATCGGGTCCTAAGGACATGCGGTATAATTGGACTGTGTGGTGTCCAATTTATGCAATTTTGTAGTACTGTAAATCATTTTGAGACATTTATACTATACAAGTGTCTCTGGTTTAGTTGTTTGGAGCCTGAGAAATATTTTATTATATTACAGGCACTCGAGTTGAGCCTGAAGGCAATCCTGTAGAGGAGCAGGCGTGAGCATCTACAGTACTGTGAGTGGTTATTAGTTTTAAAAATATTTTGGGTATATAGTATAATATATATATGTGGTTTGAGTATTTTATTTATACCTATCGTTTGATTTGAATGTTCATTCTATGGATGCATGAGGATCTGCTTTTATATATATGTGTTATCATTTTATATGACTTTTGTCAATATTTTAAACGTTTGACAATTCTAATGAGTTCATGAATGAACTTGTGGTATTTAAATATTTTGGTATTTGAATTGAGGTTTTGAATCACTTTGGAAATTAATCGATTTGAGAAAGCATATTAAAAATTATATGATTTTAAGCATGTTAAAATATTTTATAAATTTTTAGATGCTTAAAATCGGTTTATAGTGAATATATTTCACTGTGGTATTTTCTTATTTTAGTAAGAAATCATGATTTGAAGTTTTTGAAATATTTAGACAAGTGGTTGAGCGTGAATATTAAATTATAATTTATGATACGGTAGGATACTGTATTGGTTATTTTAAATTGATGTACTGTATAGTACCAGAGTTTGGTTCAGTATTATATTACACCGCGCTGGGTTTACCACGGTGCCATGAGGTTGGTTTCATCCAACGGCTATCTATTATTACCACGGACTGTGAGGTCGGGTTTATCCGACGGTTTATTATTATTACTACGGTACAGTGAGGTTGGTATCATCCAACGGTTTATTATTGCCATGGACCGTGAGGTTGGGTATGTCCCGACAGTTAATTGATATTTCCACGACATCTTTCATATATTAAGGGTCGTGAGATGGGTGTCTTCCATGGGTTACAGATTGGTACATCGTTTGGTACATTGTGTACGTTTGAACATATAGTTGAAGTACAAACATTGTGGTGATTTCTGCATTTTCATATTTATTTGGTGGAGCTGTATTTATTATATTTTATGCTCAAATATTTATATCTAGATTTGAGACATTTTATAATATTACAATGATCGTTCGTTTTATATTTGAGCATCGGTTTGTTGATATAGTAAATTGGGATACAAGTTTGGGTTTTGTGAAATGATTTTTAAACGGGGAACTTTTCAATCGAGTGGAATGAGAGGTCTTGAGAGAAAGATTTTTCAGAAATAAATTATTATTTTTCTATTATACTATGCCACTCACTGAGATTTCTTTATCTCACGTTTTATTGTTTTAAATTCGTTCCCCTAGGCCCAAGCAACCAGTAGCAGTCTACCTTGACCACAGCTTATCGTTTTGTTCCTTCCACAACAGCAGCTATATTTATCTTTCCTTTATCTACTGTTATCTTCTGGATTTATTTATTACTTATTTGTATTCATGAACTTCGTTGATACTCTTAGAATGCTCTGATTTTAGATATGGGACTCAATAGAGACCATGGTACTTATGCGTGTAGTTATGGCCTGTAATACAGTAGGCCAGTTGTAGACTTTACGCTGTTGTGGATTTATTTATTTATTATTATTATTATTTTTTTTATATATACATATTGAGGTATTGTTGTTATCGTTTGTGTTTGTTGTCCACGTTTTAAGATGAGATTCCATTGGATATTCTCTAGGGATTGTCCAGTGGGACTTCACTAGGCGGGGCCACCCGGGGGATTCTGGGAAGGTTCCTGGGGTGGGTCCTGTCAGGTAGTCCGATGGATTCTTTCAAGCTGGATCTAGTGGTTTAAACTAAACAATTAAAGCCCCAGCCCAAGAAATTGGATGGGCTAGGTGTAACAACCCAGTCCACCCGCATGAGATATTATCCTTTTTGGGTCCAGCCCGTACGGTTTTGTTAAAACGTGTCGCAAAGGAAAGGTATCCACACCCTCTTTTAAGGCATGCTTCGTTCTCTTTTCCAACCGATGTGGTATCTCACAATCCTCCCTCCTTGGAGCCCAGCATCCTCGCTGGCACACCGATCCGGGTAATGACTCTAATACCAATTGTAACAGCCCAGTCCACCTGCATGCGATATTGTCTGCTTTGGGCCCAGCCCGTACGGTTTTGTCAAAACGTGTTGCAATGGAAAGGTATCCACATCCTCTTTTAAGGCATGCTTCATTTCCCGTTCCAACTTATATGGGATCTCACACTAGGCTTAGACTAAAGTTGGATAGGGATATTTAACCTTTTAAACTTTTTTGGGGAATTTAGCCCAATATCCCTTAGTTATAAGGCGTAATGAAATATACCCTCTTTACTCAAATATTTTTTATTTTGCCCATCTATTTTCAAATATTCCTAAATTACCCTTATTTAATATAAAATAAGTAAAATTCATGTTTGCTTTCATAAAAGTTATCGTCTTTTCTCTTTCTTTCATCCATACTCCCTAACAAATTTTTAAAGCTGGTTCTTGACCAGGCATAATTGATTAAAAAAAAAAAAAGCACCATCAAAATACAAATCCTAGTAGCGTTGCTCTTCGTCTTCTTCATGTAGCCGGACACTCCTGCACCGCTTTCTATCTCAAAATTTGGTTCCAAGCATGTTCCATTTCCCTTTTTTGGGATTTATTGGGTTTTGCTTTGTTTTGATATTTTTGGCCTAGGTAGAATTGGGAGTAATAATGTGGAGCAGACCAAGTTTTTGAATATTATGGCCGAAAAAAGTTGAAAACTTTGAAAACTTTTCAATGATTTTAAACATGGGTTGATGATGCTAAGCATTGTATATTCATTTCTTCTAGCGATTTTAACTTATTGCTAGTATCGTTGGGTTTTTGCAAAAGAGAAATCCGGCTCTAATGTTATTGGGTTTTTGCAGAAGAGATCTCGAAAAGAAGCAATGAAAAAAAGAAAAGTGAAGTGCTTTTTTACTTTATTGGGGGGTAAAATAGGAAATAAGGGATAAATAAAAAAAAACTTAAAAAAAGGAGGGGTAGATTTCGTTAGAGCCCTTTAAAAAGGGATATTGGGCCAAATTCCCCAACTTTTTAAAATATCTTGTTTTAAGTGCTTTGCCCATTCTATTTCAATATTTTTGTTAAAAAAAACAAAATAAAAAAATAAAAACTTTATTTCAATATTTCCAAATCCGGAATGAAAAAAGCAAAAAAAAAAAAAAAAAAAAGATTGCAAGAGAAAACAAATTTTGAGAAAAATCAACTGAACTGTATACCAACACATATGTTTCTACAATTATGAGAAACAATTTAATTTACAATTTTTGTTTGAAGTTTTCCTTTCAATTAATGTGATTCACAATCATATCAAACATAAATTTCAACAACATATTTTCAATTGTGAAAAAACAGAAAAAAGAAAACACCACAACAGTAATATTCTATTATTGAAAAATAACTAGCAAAGAGTGAAAAATAAATCGAACCTGTTTTTCCATGTTATATGTCACCAATGGGATCTCCAAACTAGTTTTGAATCTAAAAATAATTTTATAAAGACGGTTTAAAGCATATATTTTGGACAATTATAAACATTTGCAGAAATTTATACCTCTTTTTTTTTTTATCATTTACAAATTCCCCGTAGGTATATTTAGGTCTATCAAAATCTCATATAACACATTAACATAATATGAACTTATTTGATAATTTACATATTTAGATTAATGATCTTGTGTTAAGTCCATATCAATATCACTTAATAAAATCCGACAATTTAACAGATTCAGGTTGAAGAAATTTTTTTGAATGATATATTATTTTTGATAATTTTTAAATAACTATATATATTTTTTTATATTTTTCTAAAGTAAATATTCTTTTTAATATATATCAATAATAGATTAATTATATATTTAATCCTCAAATTATGTTAGGCGTTACAAATTGATTTTCAAACTATATTTTTTGATACAATTGATCCCTATGGGGATATGTAAAAAGATAAAAGATACAATTGATCCCTGAGGGGATATGTAAAAAGATAAGATTTACCTTTCATTTCAAGTTCATGTGCATGTCACATGCACCTAACTTAACGGAAGATTTTGGATGGAGTAATGTCCAAGGATTAAAGCTGCAACATTTTGATGAGTTTGGTATTAAAATGCTTAAAAGAATTCTTTAGGGATTGATTTGTAAATGGTGTAGATTAGAGACCGATTATGTAATTTATCCAAAAAAAAATATAATTGTCTTTAATTTTTAATAACATCACTCTTTTTTTTTTTTTTCTCGTTTTCTAATTTTAGTAGTCTAAAATATTGGAAAGGAAAAACTTGTGGAAAAATAAATTGGTTTCCATTGATTTATGAGATGTTTCAACATTTTGAAAAGGAAGATGAAAAAAATAAAATACAAATTAAAAATAAAATTTTAAAATCCAAATGATTCTTGTACAATATATGCGATATTTAGGTCCAATTTTAACTAAAAAAAAAAAATCCGAGAAAGTTCTGTTTGGTTTTATCCAAAACTTGAGTTAAAAAACAGAATGAGTTAAAAGTAGCTAAATTCTGAAATGCTCTAGTAATCGATGACATAAGTCACATACGCACATAAAACATAATTCCTTTGTGGATCTTCGAGTTCAAGTACTTTTTACATTTTATAAAATAAAAAAACATTTATTTACACTTTTTTTTTTGTCATTATTTTAGTTAAACCTACATTTTTAAAAAATCATCATTTATTTCATTTTTATTTTCTAAATTATCAAAAGAGATTAATTTGCTATTTTGTCATTTTGTATCAGTTAATTTTAGCCGTTAAACACCAAAGTTGTTATATTGTTATTAATTATAAAATACAGATTTTTAACTTCTTTTAACCTTTAACTGTTAAATTTGTTAGAATATGTGGGAATGTTGGCCACATTGCAATCAAAATCCAAGGCATAAGCAACTTATGCCGAGGGTGTATAATTTAGGATTTTACATGCTTGTTTTGATCTTGTTTATATTTGTGTGATTAGAACTCTTAAATAGGTGTTCAAGAATACCAAATAAAATGTAATTAAGGATATTAATTAGGTTTAGATCACGGATTAATAAGCTGCTTAAGGTGCTTAAGCAACTTGACCTACTTGGATGAGCTTGGAGATGTCTCAAGCTTGGATTTGGCCTCTCTCTCTCACCTAATGAAACAAGCTATATGTGTCAAGACCTCACGGGACTTCTTCAACTTGAGAGAAGTTATATGGAAGCAACAATGGTCAAGCAACCATTGGACCAAAAAGTGTGACACTACATTCACACTAATGGTTGCTTTGGTTTGAAGCACTTGGGCTTCATTGGCTGTTTTGGACGTCAAACTTATTGTACTCCCACTTGCTTTTGTATGTAATATATTACATATCAAATGAAAGAAAACTAAATCTTGTTGGCTGAATTTTGTTATTGCAAACACTTTCTTGCACAATCAGGTTGAATAAACTGCTCAATATATATAGCTTATCCAAAACTGGCAATGCCGTGAGCCAAAAGCTTCATCAAAACTATAATCTTTACCTTAATAACTTCAAGTCCTTTTTTAAAACCAATACTATCTTATTTCAAAATTATATGGTAAAACTTGATAAACCTCACACAACAGATACTGCCAGAATAACAAAGAATGTCAACCACCCAAAAGATGATGACAACCCGTGTGGCCACCTATGTGATAAAGGTGAAGATATCCTAAAGGATATGAGATTGTGTAGAGATAAGGATAAAGGGATTAGGGGATAATTATGGTTATGTATACTTATCATATGTATTACGTAGTACGTAGCTGTTTACTATTCATATATATATGTATTGTATGACCTCTGTTTGACTAACGTGAAAACAGAGCAATTCTTATAAGACATTATTTCTTAAATATTATTGTTAATCTTGAGTTTCATCATGGTATCAGAGCACTCAAAGATCAATCTGAATGTTATCACTGAGGTGGAACCGAGATTGACAATTCAATCTTTTCATCAATGCTCCAGTCTTATCTCAATCAAGTTAGATTCAACAAACTATCTTTTATGGCGGGCACAGATTATTCCTCTCATCCGAAGCTTAGGAATCTATCATCATATCCTTGATGATACCATTCCATTGGCTAAGCTTTCCGATTCGAGCGATGAAACCAGACAGGTCATAAATCCTAATCATATGTTGTGGATGAGTAACGATGGCCTTTTAATTACATGGCTGTTGGGAACAATGTCCATTGATATTCTGAGTTTCACTTTTGGATTAGATACTGCATATCTTGTGTGGAGCAAAATAGAAGAACATTTGTTACCTGCTACCAAAGAGAAGGAGATATTCTTAACTGATAGTCTCATGGGATTGCGAAAAGGTAATTCCTCAATCGATGAGTTTATCAAACGTTTCAACACCCTGTGTGATAATTTGGCAGCCATCGGGAAACCGGTTGAAGATTTAGATAAGTGTTTTCACTTATCTCGGGGATTAGGACAAAAATATCAAGACTTTAGATTGGCAATGCTCTCTAAACAACCTTACCCGACCTTCACACAATTCGTCTTAGCCTTGAGAAGTCATGAACAGATGCTGCTAGATCAGGAAGAAGTTAAACAAATTGATCTCAATCAAGCCTTTATTGGTCAGCGTAGTAGAGGACGTGGAAATCGTGGAGGTGGCCGTTTCTCCTCACGGGGACGAGGTTTTGCTCCTGCAAACCGATTTGCACCACATCGTAATTATGACGATAGTAGATGGAATCGGCAAACTCAACAGGAGGAAAATCGATGGATCCGGGGACCATCAAGAATTCAAAACCAGCAGATACAAAGGAGTGACAAAAATGGTAATCATTCTAGTGCTAACTCTCCTATTATATGTCAAATTTGTGAGATGCCATACCATACTGCTTCCAAGTGTTGGTATAGGTATGATTATTTGGACAAAGATGAACCACGGGTAGAAGCTCATACTTCCTTCAAAGATGCTGGTAGCAGTCAATTTTATGCTGACAGTGGAGCAAATGCTCATATGATTAATAGCCCAGGTATCCTGTCTCTTAAGAAACCTTACATAGGCAATGATATGATACATTTTGGGAATGGACAAGCTTTACCTATTTCTCACACAGGTAGCACTACAATTATAAATGGAAATCACAAATTATCTTTGAATGATGTTTTGGTTGTACCTAACTTAACCAAAAATTTGCTTTCAATTAGCAAGCTTACTCATGATAACTCATGCACTGTTGAATTTACATCCTCTGGTTTTGTGATTAAGGACAAAAATCAGAAGACAATAGCGAAGGGGCATAAGAAAGAAGGACTTTATGCTTTGGATAATGGATACCTAACAGTTTTGAATGCCATCAAAGGAGGTCAAGCATCTTCAGGAATTTGGCACCAACGCCTAGGACATCCACATTCTAAAGTTTTACAAGTTTTAAATAAAAATAAGGATTTGTCTATCTCTAGTTGGATGAATAATTATAAACTTTGTGATAGTTGCCAAATGGGCAAGAGATGTAAGCTTGCTTTTAAGGAATCTGAATCTTTCTGTGATTTTCCATTAGATAAAATACACTGTGATTTATGGGGTCCAGCTCCAATTGCCTCAAATCAAGGTTTCTTATTCTATGCTATTTTTGTGGATGATTTTAGTAGATTCTGCTGGTTGTTTCCTTTAAAGAAAAAATCTGAATTTTATGATTGTTTCTTGAAATTTCAACGGCTGGTAGAAAATCAATTTGACAGGAAAATTAAAGTTTTTCAAAGTGATGGTGGTGGAGAATTTATTTCAAGAGTTCTCAAATCTCATTTGGATATGTGTGGCATCATACACCAACTATCTTGTCCAGGAACACCCCAACAAAATGGAATTGCCGAACGAAAACATCGGCATATTATTGAAACAGGATTAACTATGGTTTTTCATGCTAATATCCCTCTGAAATATTGGGTTGATGTGTTTTTAACTGCTGTATATTTAATTAATCGGCTTCCTTCCTCTGTTTTAGCCATGAAGACACCATATTATCAGTTATATGGTAGGAATCCAGACTATACTGGGCTTAAAGTTCTTGGTTGCCGGTGTTTTCCTTACATACGAAATCAAGGAGATACAAAATTCAGAAAAAAATCCTATCCGTGTGTATTCATAGGATATAGTCCCATGCATAAAGGTTATAGATGTTTGAATCCAACCACAAATAAAATCTTTATATCTAGACATGTGGTTTTTGATGAGACTGTTTTTCCTTATAAATCTTCTTTTGATAATGTTTCACAGGATCAACTTCCTTTAACAGTGTATCCAGAAGTAGATGAGTGGCACCAACCAAATAAACCACAGCCACAAGAGACCATGCACCACTCAAACACTTCTTCCCAACCGATCCATAGTCATCAAGATTGCTGTATGGATGAGGAGTCTACTCCCCTTCAACCTCTTTCACGTGAACCACACCTTATTGATCAACCCACTCCACTTTCTACTTTATCCGTTCCACATCATTCTTCCTCTCCTCCAACATCTCCAGTTATCTCTCCACAAATAGACTCCTCCTATGACTCCATCTCTACCCATTCTCAACTTCCAGATATTTCCAGCGGGCTTTTTATTGACCTTCCCATTCCACAACCACAATCGCCAAACACCACTCATACCCATCCTATGCTCACACGAAATCAGTTACGAAAACATCCTGATCGTCACTCTGAATTACAACATGCCTCCCACGTGGCTTCCTATCACTCCTCTTTTACCACTCTTTCAGAACCCACATCGGTTAAACAAGCTCTCAAGTCACCAGAATGGACCCAAGCTATGCTTGACGAGTTAGATGCCCTCCACAAAAATCACACCTGGTCATTGGTGCCACGGCCTACTCATGGTAACATTGTTGGATCGAAGTGGGTCTTTAAAACAAAATTAAAAGAGGATGGTTGTCTAGATAAATATAAAGCCCGTTTAGTGGCACGAGGATATACTCAAGTTGCTGGTTTGGACTACGATGAAACTTTCAGTCCTGTAGTTAAACCTACGACTATTCGTTTAATCATGTCTCTAGTCGTGTCATCTGGATGGCCTTTGAAGCAATTGGATGTTAGGAATGCTTTTTTGCATGGTGATCTCAAAGAGACAGTTTACATGGAGCAACCACCGGGGTTCCGTGATCCACACAAACCTACACATGTTTGCCGTCTACACAAATCCCTATATGGCCTCAAACAGGCACCACGGGCCTGGTTTGATAAATTGTCTACATACTTATTTCATATGGGATTTGTTTGTAGTCGTGCTGATCCCTCTATGTTTGTGTACAAAACTGCTGATCATCTCATTATTTTGTTAATCTATGTGGATGATGTCTTAATCACAGGAACCAGTTCTGCTATCATCTCCAAATGCATTCAACGTTTGGGCACAGCTTTCGCCTTGAAAGACCTCGGTAACCTTCATTATTTCCTCGGTCTTGAAGTTAACATGTTTGATGGTGGTTTGTTCCTTTCTCAGACTAAATATACACGTGATCTTCTTCAAAGAGCAAACATGCTTGAAGCTACACCCATCTCCACTCCACTATCTGTGAAAGTTACTCCATCCTTCACTGATGATGATCCCGTGGATGCCACAGCATACCGTCAATTAGTTGGAGCGCTTCAATATTTAACGTTTACTCGGCCTGACATCCAATTTGCAGTCAATCAGGTTTGTCAATTTTTTCAGAAACCAACCATGCTACATCTCAAGATGGTCAAGCGAATACTTCGTTATTTAAAAGGCACGATGCTGTATGGTTTAAGATTTCTTGCTCAAAGTACTAGAACTGTAAATGGGTGTTCGGATGCTGACTGGGCAGGATGTCCTCTCACCCGAAGGAGCACGTCAGGCTATTGTGTGTTCTTTGGTGCCAACTGCATTTCCTGGTCGTCCAAGAAGCAGACAACAGTGTCTCGTTCAAGCGCTGAAGCAGAATACAGAGCCATGGCCTCTGCAACTGCTGAACTTACGTGGATTTCTTACCTTCTGCATGAACTGGGTCTTCACTCCTCTCAGCCCCTCCAGCTGTTCTCTGATAATATGAGTGCCTTACATATGTCTATTAATCCCGTGTTTCACCACCGAACCAAACATATCTCTCTTGATTATCATTTCGTGCGTGAGAAGGTTGCTGACGGTTCCTTGGTTACACGATATCTTCCCTCCTCATCTCAAATTGCAGACATTTTTACAAAGCCTCTGTCCAAAGACCTCTTCACTCGTTTTCGGTTCAAGTTGGGAGTCCATAAAATTCCCCTCGCCAACTTGAGGGGGGATGATAAACCTCACACAACAGATACTGCCAGAATAACAAAGAATGTCAACCACCCAAAAGATGATGACAACCCGTGTGGCCACCTATGTGATAAAGGTGAAGATATCCTAAAGGATATGAGATTGTGTAGAGATAAGGATAAAGGGATTAGGGGATAATTATGGTTATGTATACTTATCATATGTATTACGTAGTACGTAGCTGTTTACTATTCATATATATATGTATTGTATGACCTCTGTTTGACTAACGTGAAAACAGAGCAATTCTTATAAGACATTATTGACAAAATTTGATACATGAGCTCGTTTTGATATAATACATACATATATATATATATATATATATAGAAAATTAAAGAGAGACTAATGATAATTTTCAAAATTGTAAGATTTAAGTAAAACAATTAAAAATTAAAAGTGTATAAATAAAATTTACCCAAAAAAATAAAAATAAAAGGTGCATTTTCCATAAAAACCTTATATAAAATGCAAATAATCATTTGCAATTGAATATATATATATATATATATATAATTGAATCAACAATTACATTGTAAGGCCCACAAAATTTATATATTTTACTATGACAATTGCACGCAGTTGTGGGTTTTCAATTTAAGTTGCACATGATAAATAAAAATTATATGGTATAACCTTTACGTACACTTTTTAATCATCTTAAAATATATATTGCACTTAGGAATTTTTTATTTCTTTTTTGTTACTTACAATTTTAATAATGCTGTTAACTACATTGCTAAGCAATATCTAATAGTAGACAACTTTCTCCGTGTTGCGGTTTGTATTTGTTTTGTTTTGTCTTGGTTTGGTTTTTATTTATTTATTTATTTATTTATTTATTTTTTTTCCCCTTAAGCTTCTAGATCAGGATATATCAGTTTCTTCTCCTTAAACAAATTACAATATTTTCGTCCAAGAAACACACACACACACACACACACACACACACACATACACAAAAAGAAAAAAGAAGAAGAAGAGAGATATGGGAATTTATACATTTCGTGTTATTATTTAATGTTGCGCCTAGGGCTAAATAAGATGATTTGTAACAAAATATTTCGGATGATAAAGAACTTAATTTTTTTTCCCCTGTAGATGTATTCTCTCTTGATTCTTCTATCTTCTTAATTTTATTCTTTTTTTTTTTTTAAAAAAAAAATCTTCTATCTTCCTAATCAATGCTTTCCTTTTATATAATTAATTTTAGGGCAAAATTCACTTACACCCTTTCAATTTTATTATTATTTTATTTAAATTCTATGCTTTTGGAAAACTATCATTAAACTCTATTTAGTTATATATATATATGTGTGTGTGTGTGAAAATAAATCAAGTAATCAGTTTTTGTCATATTTTACCAGTTAATTTTAATAGTTAAAGGCTAAAAGCAAATTAAAATCTGTATTTTGTAATTGAATATGATTGTAAAAATATAATTTTGGTCTTTAACTGTTTAAACTAACTAGTAAAATTTAATGAAAATTGGCTGATTAGTTTCTTTTGATAACTTTAGAAAGAAAAAAATAATAATAAAAAATGATGATTTTTCAAAAACATGATTTTTAAATAAAATAATGGTAAAACTAAAGGGATATACATAAAATATTTTCTTAATTTTAAATCTAGAAAGTTAATTTCTTGTTCTAATTTTTCCCATTTTGCCTTCTTTATTTTTATTTCTATTTTCTATAATTATAGATATGTATATATATATATATATATAAAATTTTTTAAAAAAAAAAGAAAAAGAAAAGCTTATGCTTCTTAAGCGCGAAGACACCCGCTGAGAAAAGTAGGGAGGCGAGGATTAATTAAGAACCAAGATGCATCGTCCAAAAGCCAAAAGCACAGATGGGAGCAGCGGAAATTCAAAACTTCTTTTTCTTCACGATGAATGAATGTAAGTAAATTCTCAATATTTCACTTTAAACATTTATATCCAAAAATACTTATCAAGCGAAATAAGGATAACAGTAAAAATTAAAAATGGATCTACAACTTCAACTCTAGAGTCCAATTTTGGTCATACTTGCTTATATGTTTATATAACACCCAAACTTTACGATCATCTAATAATATGAAATATTTAAAAGGATATTAATTCTCACCACATAGAAGACATTTCAAATACATGATAGCATCATGGCCATGGTTGGCCTCTCTTTTGTTCTATACAAGTCAATCTTATCACAAAAATTAAAATAAATACATGATAGCACTAGCATTTTAAGCATCAATTTACAAACTCAATACCCGTCAGAGTAGTTCCTTCATGCAGTTGAATAGCAACATCACCAACTACCTGTACATATTCATTCGCTCAAAATCATAAACATTATCCATAAAATAATAATAACATCTAGATAATACACATATAGTCAATCTTTTTACAAAAATTTCTTGTTGTACAGTTAAATGGACTTTATGTAGGTTCCATTATAAATTTATGTTTTTATCTTATTTAAAATTATTATTAAAGACATTTAATAATTGAACCTTTTTGAATAAAATCTACATATATTTTCATTCTTCCTCTCAAATCTTTCTATTTAGCTCACACTTTACTATAAACTAAGATATACAAAATGATTATATAAATCATGAAAGTTGAAAAAACATGAAAATCTATTTTTTCCTTTTTCATTTTGCAATGATTTGTTTTGTTTTATATTTTGCAATGATTTGTTTTATCTTCTATTTTTAGTTATTATTATTTTTTCTGTTCACCAAAAATGTGAGATTAGAACAATATTCTTCTTGATTACTCATATTTGTGTATTTTTGGGTCATGGTCTGCTAAACTTCATCATTTATTTTCTAGTTGAGAACTAAATACTTTGAAACTATTCAGACTTCATAAGTATACAACCAAACATTTTTAACATTGTCTAGAAGTTTATACCCGAATTAACTAAAAAAAAGTTTTTAAAAAATGTTTGCTAGTGTAGGACATAAAATTTTGAATATGTTCAAAAGTTTAAAACCAAATAATTCAAAGATGTTCAAAATCTCCCGACTAAACAATTTCGTGGAGTTTTCATGACTATCACCAAAAAGCATTTTAATTGGAAAAAAAAAATTCATGGATACTATCTATTTCCATGGAGCAGTGTTTTGAGTTGTAAAGGATTCTATGAAAAAAATGTATCTTTGCCTTGATCGAAAAGTTTTTGAATGTAGAATCATTTGGATAATAGGGATACTGTATAAAATACTTTTTCATTTTCTATTATTTAAATGGTGGTTTGTAAAAAATGAAAGTATATAAAGTGTTTTTGGAATTGTGAAAAGAACGTTTTATTTTTTATAGTTCAGTACGATAATTTTAAACTGATGATTTTACATGTCAATCATTTTAAATTTATTGTCCAAAAAAATCATTTTAGCTTTTAAAATATAGATCCAATCTCATTCAAAATTTCAAAGAAATCATAAAAAACTGTAACAGCATGCTCATTTATATTTTTGGTTTTTCATTTTCAACTTTTTTTCAAGGTTTTATCTTAGTTGTGTATAATTTGTTTGCGCTTCAAATGATAGTTTGGTTTCTCAACTAACTAAAAACTTACGGCATGTTTGAATAAAGGTAAAGTTAGTGGGAATTTAATTCACTTGGACAAGTCTTAACTTTCTTTTGTTTGGATATTTATTATAAGATGGAAACGTGTGTGTACAGGAAATTAGATTCCCATCAATATAGGAAAATATGTAGGAAAATCCAATCTAAAAAAAAATAGTTTTGAAAATTTTTTACAAGAAATATTTGCCTTTAATTTATTAGACAATCTTAAATTTAATTACTTATAAATCCTAACTTTCCTATTACTTACTAAACAAACCCAGAGAAAAATTAATTCTCAAGAAACTAAATCCCAAGAATCATTTTGCCTCTCAATTTTGACACTTCCCAAATGAGACCTTAAAGAATTAGCTACAAAAGTTTAAATGAAAGAAAAAAGAAAGAAAGAAATACCAAATCGAAAACAGTTTAAATTTTTGATAAAATAAGATTAATTTTGATAAACATTTTTATTTTTTGTCACTATAAATTATAATCATTTATTATTTTTGTACATTTGGTTTCTAAAGAAAAGAAAAACAGAAAATCAAAACCCTAAACATTACCAAACAAGGGTAGTATGGATATTGCATACCTTGGACATGGATCTAAAAGAATATTCTGTAACTCCAGCCACATGAGGGGTGATTATAACATTTTTCAAGCTTAAAATTGGATCATCAGGATTAAATGGCTCTCTCCAAGCAACATCTATACCCAACCCTCCCAAGTGTCCACATTTCAGGTATTCAAAAACAGATTCATACTCCAATATACCACCTCTGGCTATATTTACTAATAGCCCACCCTGTAATTAGTAAAAGCCATTAATTTTATAATAGCCAAAAATAACTAAAAACTATTACTTTTTATTATTTGAATTGTTCAACATATACAGAAAATTTAATCTAAACCTTTTTCATTGAAGATATAAATGACCTGTTGACAATGCCGACCTGAAAAATCATAATTTTTTCATCACAAATCAAATATACATAATATTGTATATTCCTTAATTATATAAAAAAATATTATATATTCCTTAATTAATAATGAGAATGTCATATATTTTTTGCAATAGGAAATTGAAAAATTGTTAACTGAGAAAAGAAATCTTACAGTTTCATTGTTTAAGGATAAACAACAAACAACAATGTCTGCCTTGCTTGCAAATTTGTTAATATCTTCAAGACCTCCTTTCTCATCAACCAAATCTTCATTAACGCCATTTTGAACTGGAAATTAGTTACACAGAAATACATTATAAGTACTTGGCAATGATTAATACTTCATTGATAGGCATATTTACTAATTTTACCAAATGATTTACAAATGGTACCATTGATATGGGAAGTCCAGCTCCTTTTCGTACCAATAATTTTTACACCAAAAACTCTCAAGCGCTTTGCCAACTCTATACCAATATTTCCAAATCCCAAAATGAAAACCTGTACAAGTCAAAGTAGATTTTGATAGAAGATTGTAACAACAATAGTAGTTCTTGTATTTATCTTTATCTCATACGTTTTTGTATCTGTATTATTAATATTGTGATAGCAGGTAGTAAGTTAATTAAGCAAACTTAATCTCTTGTAACAACTTATACTCTGTCTTTAATCTCTAATTTCTCATCAATAATAGTTGAGTTTTTCCAAACTTGCATCCTTTATATGGTATCAGAGCATCTATTAGTCAAATGAGTTTTTTCTCAAATTTTTCTCTTCTAATGGTTTCCTCATCTGCTCCTTGTTCATATGTCAGCAATGAGCCCATTTTTGCTACCTTAGTGGTCATCAATGTGGCAACATAACCACCATTTTAATCTACTGAACCAACCTACCTTCCATGGAAAAAGCAGTTCGATGCGTTACTTGTTGGATATGACTTATATGGCTTCACTGATGGTACCTTTCTATGTTCATCACCTATCTTATCTGAGAAAGAAAAATTTCCAAATCCAGATTATACCTTTTGGATTCGCCAATATTTTCTCCTCCTTAGTGCAATCCTTGCATCTTTATCAAGGGATTGTCATTGCTTTATCCCTTTAGCTGAAACATCATGAGAAACTTGGGAAAACTTGGCACTCACTTTTACCAAATCGTCTTGTCCCAAGGTGCGGTAACTTTGTGAGAGAGTTACTCGCTCTCAAGGCTAAATTATCTCAAAAGCACAGCAAACGAACTTGCACTCATTGATAATCCTCTTTTCATCATCAATGGTCTTTCGAATGATTTCAAAAACATTTCATATGTGTTTTGAACTAGGGACATGCTAATTTCTTTTGTAGAGATCTATGAAAAACTTGTAAAATAGGCCAATTACAATAACAGAAATGAACCACAGCCAAATGGACCTGTTATCACCGCCTAGTTGCAAATAGTTTGTCCAATTTTTCTTTAAATAAAAGGTAGCTTTTCAAAAAATCAATAACCTCATTCTGACTTGACTTCAGCTTGTCGTTTTGTTGCTCCACTGCCTACCAACATAACCAATCAACGAAACCACTACTTCAATCCATCAAGCAATTATAAAGGACATTTCCAATTGTGTTCAATTCAAGGACACTTTAGAAGATTTTGTCCTTTGTTATGTCAACATTGGGTTTATACTCCACAATAGCAATCATCAGTTTTAAGGGCTCCACTCCTCACACTTTTCACTTCAACTCTATTCTTGGACCAATTCCATAGGCCCAATCAAATACCTTTCATTGGTTTGTAGATTCAGATGCTTCACACCATATGGAAACCGATCTTGATTATCTTTCCATGCATTTAGAGCATGATAGGCCCGATAAAATAGCGATGGGCAATAGTAATAAGCTACCCATATCCCACATTGGTACCATTAACCTTGTCACTCCTTCTCATTCTTTAAATTAACTTATGTCTTATGTGTTCCTCAAATGAAAAGATATTTATTAGCAGCTTCTAAATTTTTTCAAACCAACAATACATTGGTTGAATGTTTGCCCCACTGCTTTCTTATAAAGAATCTACAGACAGGTTTAGTGCTACTTAATGAACCTTTTAACAGTGGGACTTATGAATGGGCAATTCATGTAAATCCTTTTTTCTTTATCACCAACTACCTTCTCTAGTTTCAAAACAACTCTTCAAGAATAGCATCAACGACTTTGTCACCCCTCAGATAAAATTCTTCATCAACTTGTTTCCCCATTATTCTCTCCAAGTGCCCTCCACTAATATATTTAATTGTAATTCATATCGGTGTTGTAAATCCCATAGGCTTCCATTTGATAGTTCATCTTTATTTAGTTTTCAATCGTTATAGCTTGTCTATTATAATGTTTGTAGCCTTACTTGTAATAACCCGTACCAAAATACCCCTATTCTATCAGTTTGACTAGGTTTGACTAAGTAGATAGTATATGGGTCCAAGGATGAATTTTTTTATGGTTAAGATTTTTGGTTTGATTATTATGTTATTGTGTAGACCTCATCGATATGAGTTCATAGACTGACGACACGCCAAATTCTGAGTTACAAATAAAAAATTATGGTTCTAAGAAGTTTTAAGCATCAGTTTTATATCAGTGTCCAAACTAGTCCCAAGTTTTTATCTATTAATGACCCAAGGCTCTATATAAGCCTTGGGAAGCATGTCAAATGGGAGACTAATCCATTTTGTCCCCCAAACCGAGAAATTTCTCTCCAGGCCCAAGGATCCGAACATGGTTGTTTCGAACCCGTTTTACATCCAACCAGGTCATCTCCATTTTGTCCAAATCCGACCACCATCTTGATGCACGCACCAGCCACCGATACTACCCACGTCTAGATGACCTCGCCGGCTAAATTTCAGGCCAAACTTCTAGATAGCTTGCCAGGATTGGCTGTTTGAAGCCGGCAGCGGTCGTTTGGCATTTTTCAACCATTCCAGGCCAATCCATACACTTTTTCCTCTTTTTTTTGGACCGTCTGAACTCATTTTCATGGTCCATTTTCCTAGACTCCTCACTGTTTGAGAGATGCATCAACAAGGATTTTGTCTGAGATTTACATCATATTTTCTAGCCACCAGAGTCATCGTTGGACCGATTTGAGCATACCATTTTATTCCTTGTCTCTTGGGCTTTCCATTGATATACAATTTATGAATTTTGGACATTGTTTAATAATTTTTCTATTTTTAGGTCAATTAGTTAAATAGCGGATAAATTCGGACTCTGTTTGGACAAAATTGAAGTTAGATTAGTGAAATTAGATACTATTAGAACCCATTAGAAGGTTCAATTTTGAAATATTAGCCTTTAGGTGAAAAGCCCCAATTTTGGATATCGGATCCTAAGGGTACATAGTATAATTGGATCGATCAGTGTATAATTTATGAGATTTTATAATTGTACAAATCATTTTAAGACCTTTGGTGTACACGAATATACTTTGGTTTAGTTGTTGAAGTCTGAGAAATATTTTTATTATGTTACAAACACTCATGTTGAGTTTATAGGCGGTCCTACAGGGTAGCAAGAGTTAACATCTACAGTACTATAAGTGGCTATATCATTTTGAAATATTTTAGGTATATCGTATAATATATATATATATATGGTTTGAATATTTTATGTATATACTATTTGATTGAAATGTTTGTTTTATGCATATATAAATATCGACTTTCATATATATATGTGTTATCATTTTACGTGACTTTTGACTATATTTTAAATGGTTTCCAATTCTAATGAGTTTATAAATGGACTTCTGGTATTTAAATGTCTTGGTATTTGAATTGAGGTTTTAAATCATTTTGGAAAATAATTGATTTGAGAAAACAAATTGAAAATTATATGATTTTAAGCATGTTCAAGTATTTTACAATTTTATGTGCTTAAAATTGGTTTATGGTGACATATATTTCATTGTGGTATTTCTAGTTTTAGCATGAAATTATGATTTGAAAATTTTGAAATATGTAAATAAGCGGTTGAGTTTGAATATTAAATTATGACATATGATACAGTATTGTTTGAAAAAATATGATCTCCTAAGATTATTTTACAGATACTGTGTTGTTTATTTTTAATTGATGTTCCATATAGTACCAGTGTTTCGGATCAGTATTATATTATAAAACGCGGATTTGCACGGTACCATGAGGTGGGGTTCATTCTAACTTTTTATTATTGCCACAGGCCGTGAGATTGGGTTCATCCCAATGGTCTATTATTGCCATGGGCCATGATGTTGGATACATCCCAACATCTTACTATTTCCACAATACTTTTAGTACATTAAGGGTCGTAAGGTAGGTATATCTCATGGTTTATTGTTTGGTATATCGTATGGTATATTGTATATGTTCTTAGTATATTGTTGGTTTTCCAATATTATAGTTATTACTGCACTTTCATAATTATTTGTAAAATTATGTTTATAATATATTATGCTCAATATTTATATCTTGATTAAGACATTTATAATATTATAATGATCATTCACTTTATACATTTTGAGCATCGGTTTATGATATTGAATTAGGGTACAAGTTTGGGTTTTGTAAAATGATTTTTTAAATAGGGAACCTTTAAAGAATGGAACGAGAGGTCTTGAAAGAAAGTTTTACAGAAATAGAGTATTGTTTTCAAAGGTTTGGAACGAAAGGTCTTGAAAGAAAGTTTTACAGAAATAGAGTATTGTTTTCTTATTATACTATATCACCCACTAAGATTTCTCTATCTCACATTTTATTTGTTTTAAATTCATTCCCCTAGGTTCAGATAGTTAGTTGACGATCTACCTATCGCACCGCTTGTCACTTCATTCTTTCTACGGTAGTAGCAATATCTATCTTTCCTTATTTATCCTTATCTTTTTGAACTTATTTATTATTTATTTGTATTTCTAAACTTTGCAAATACTCATAGAATGCTCTGATCTAAATATTGGACACAGTAAAGACCATATTACATATGTATAGTTATGACCTGTAGTATGACGGTCGTAGTTATGGACCATACTTGTGGATATATATGCTGTTATAGGTTTTATTTATATGTTGAGGTATTATTTTATATGCATGTGTTCGTTTGTCCACTCTTTAAGTGGGGTTCTATTGAATATTCTCTAAGAATTGTCTGGTGGGATCTCACTTGGTGGAACCATATGGGAGATCCTAGGAAGGTTCCCAAGGCAGGTCCTGTCATTACTTCTATAACTTCTTATGATGGTTTTAATTTTAATGAAATTTTTATGGACCTTTTTGAAAAATATACCTAGATGCTTTTGATTAATAATAATTCTTATGTAGCTACAATTTTTATTAATTTTATAACAGTGGATGAAAATTTTTTGTAGCTTCCAATTATTTCTTTCTACTTTAATAATGGTGGAGAGTTATTCAAACTTAAAACCTTTTTCTGAAATAATGTAATTAATCATTTCAACACAGCTGTGCTGAAAAAGCAACACAAGCAAATCCATAAAACTAGATTTGTACTATTGTCTCTAGCTAGCTTGCCACAACAATTATGGATTAATGCCACATATCTAATTAAGTGGTTAGTTACTTCTACCTTAAATAACAAATCACCCCATCTGAAGTCTTCTTTTAAAAATCTCTAAACTAAAACTCCCTTAAAATCTATAGGTGCCTTTGTTATATATGGTTAAAATCATATACAAGATATAAATTAGAGTCTCAATCCAAACTGTGTTTTAATTTTAAGTCTTCTCACGTCACAAAATGGCTTTGTTTGTTTTGATCTAGTAGAAGAAAAAATATATAAATCAAGACATGCTATTTTTGTTGAAAATAACTTTCCTTTTGAAACTCTTATCACACATAATAAACATATACACAACACCTCTTCAGAACCCTAACTTGGACTTTATCATTCTTATCTTCCTTTTGACAATACCTAATCCAAATTGCCTCCTTTCTCTTCTGCTCACACGACCCATATAATCTCCATAATTTATGTCATCTTCGGTCTTGTTTATCATGAAATACCAACTCCTTATATCCAACAACTCCCATGCACATTTCTAGTCATTCATGTCTCGGCCAAGACAAGGAAACATGAGTTAGTGGCTTATCTGTGCGTGCTTTTCTTTCATTAGTTTCAAGCCTCCAACCTCAACCTACAAGTCGCTCTGATCCATTTTGTATGCATACTAATGCATACTCACATTGAATAAATTTATAAACATAAATTTCTCACTGACTTCTTTGCTATCTCAAAGGTGTTACTAGTGAACCTAAGCCCTAAAAATCCTTAAATGGCACACGAGATGACAACAAAGATCACTGCATTAGTTTGAAACAATACTTGGAAATTAGTTCCAACCAACTCTAAGCAAAATGGTACTAGTTGCAATGGGTATTTTGAATTAAGCAAGATACAGATAAATCAATATATCACTATAAAGAGCATTTGGCTGCAAAGGGCTTCAATTAGAGGCTTGGAATTGACTATGTTGATACTTTCAATCCTTAAGTAAAACTAGTTACAATCAAAGTATTTTCTATGTCTTGCCTTTTAAATAATTAGTCTTTATGTCAAAAGAACATCAATAATGTATTTCTACATGGCACCCTGTAAGATGACTCAACCGGCCCCCAAATAGTGTGAACAGTAGCCTATTACACAACTCACTAACTCTGCTTGGAGAGGTTTTCATGGTCCATCCCATTGATTTTGTCAAAAGTAACAACCCTACTTATGTTGGTAAATTGAAAAAAAAAAGTGATATATAGTTTCAAATAGGCTCTCAGGGAATGGTTTAATGAACTTAGAACATTCTTCATCTTTAATGGGTTCAAAAATTCTCATATAAATTCATCTCTTTTCATCCCTATAGAAGGCAAATATGTTCTATATCTCTTTCTCTATGTTGATGATATAGTTCTCACAAGAAACAATACTTCTTTCTTGGATCAATTTGTTAAATTCTTATCAAACTATTTCTCAATGAAGACCTAAGAGAGGTGAATTATTTTCTCAAAGTCGAAGTTATTACAACTTCAACTTCAATAGGGATATTTTTATCCAAAAATAAAAATACGCATATGATAGATGCAAAAAAGGTGAACACATCAATGTCGTCCACTTCTTCTCTCCTTCCATTGAATAGCAAGCAATTATCATTCGCCACTTAACACTATCAAATTGTAGGCAGTCTTCAATAACTCTCTCTAATCAAGTGTGACATTGCATTTATAGTAAACAAGTTATCCCAATTCATGCACCACCCAATTAACATTCACTAGCTGCAATCAAATGCTTGCATTGATATTTAAAAGGCATGGGTTCTCTTTATCTCTCCCTAAACACAGTTATCCTTTTGTGTTTCATTCATTCTTGGGTGCCAATTGAGTAGATAACAAGGATGATTGCATTTCTACCATTATATATATTGTTTTCTTAAGTAGTAATCGATTTCTTGGTCCTTAAGAAACAAAATCAGTGCCAAGGTCTTCCATATGGAGCTCTAACGTTGTGGTCCATATGGAGCTCTAAAGTTATGGCACACACAACCTTTGAACTATGTTGATTGCTCTCCCATCTTAAAAACTATGGGTTTTATCCACCACCACCCTAACTATTAGCTGTGACAATCTTGGCACATCATATGTGTGCTCAAACCCAAAGATCCACTTCGAAATGAGTCATATTTAGATTTACTTTCATTTTGCCATGGACCAAATTTCAAAAGGCTCCATTTGAGTGTCCCCTATGTCTAGTGATGATTAGCTTGCTGATGCACTTACCAAGCCCTTATTAACTCCTTCAATCATTACAGTCCAACATTAATATGATAGATAGCACCCAAATCTTAAGGGGCTGAGATAGAATATCGTAATAATAATTGTAGTTATTGTATTTATTTTTATCTCATACATTTTTGTATTTGTATTTTAAGATTGTATATAGCGGGTAGTTAAGTTAGCATACTTATCTTTTCTAATAGCAACTTATATTTAGGGGTGGCAATCTATGTCAATGAATCATGTTCAGGTCAACCCGTTTCTTAATCATGCATAAATTCTTCAACCCGAACACGATCCTATTTATTAATCATGTCCAAAACCCTTAACTTGAACATGATCCATTTAATAAACAAGTAAATTGACATGACCCATATAACCCGTTTATTAAATGGATCGATTTGGATTAAGAAGACCCATTTATACAAAATTCATTTGTTTACACGAACTTGACCCATTTATATAAAATTAATCCGTTTACACGAACTTGACCTATTTATGCAAAATTGATCCATTATGTGAAATTGACTTATTTACATGCAATCTACCTAATTGAATAAATTAACTTATTTAAATTAGTTATTTCATATAAAATAAAGATAATTTTGTCATTAATTAATCCTAAATTAAAGATATATATATATATTTATATATAAAACCATATATAAATATATAAATATATATATATATATTTATACATACATAATAAATCTAATACTACTTCAATAAAAATAAAATAAAATAAAAAAACTTTATTAATAATCATATTTTTAATTTTCTACTTCTCCAATACTCTTAAGCATATTAATTTTTATTTTTTGATATCTATAAATCCATACATTTATTAAACATATTATATTTAAGTAAAAAATATTATTTTAATAATTTTTATTCTTTATTTTTTAAATTAATAATACGACTTTAAATAAGATTGTAATTTAGTAATAAAAAAGTATTAGTTAAAATTTTATTAATGGTAAATTTAATATATTAAAGTTATAATTCAAATGGGTTATAATCTTGTTAGGTTAGCTTGACACATTATTTGAC
This sequence comes from Ziziphus jujuba, assembly GCF_031755915.1. Taxonomy (NCBI): domain Eukaryota; kingdom Viridiplantae; phylum Streptophyta; class Magnoliopsida; order Rosales; family Rhamnaceae; genus Ziziphus; species Ziziphus jujuba. The sequence goes on from NC_083383.1 coordinate 27,231,047, forward strand.
ATGTTCAGTTAAACGGGTTAATTCGGATCAATTTCAAGTTATATGGGTCAACCTGAAATTGAAAAGTTTAATAACCATGTTAAACGGGTTAATCTGAATTAAATCCGAACACATTTATAATGAATTCAAACCCTCTAATTTCGTGTTATTTTCAAATCGTGTTATAGTGTCATTACCTAAATTGTCATCTTACTTATATTCTCTATATTTAATCTCTAGTTTTTCTCATCAATAATAGTTTAGTTTTTCCAAATACTTGCATCCCTTATAGATTTGATTTTTAATAAATCAAATTGAATTTGAGAATTATAAAGCCTTTAATATATAGACCAAAAGACCATAACAATCAGAATTATAACAATGGGTGATCATTATTGTAACAACCTGCACTAAATTATATCAGAAATTCTTTCAAATTTGATTAAATTTTACTGAGTTTAACTAAGTTTGGCCATTTAACATGTGTGGATTTCTGAGTTGACTTTTTATTTTTACAAATTATGGCTTTGACTTGTATACATCGTGTAGTGCTTATTGATATGAGTCCGTAGACTAATAATAACTATAATTTGAAGTTATAGTTGAAAATTTATGGCTTTATAAAGTTACAATTATTTTTCTGATATAGGTTTTACCATGTAGTTTTATTAAAAAAAAAAGTGAAAAATGGAGATTTAAAAGTATCAGCCACACTTGCCACATATCAACTATCTTGTAGGTAAGAAAGGGTCCATTTGTTGGCTTTTTATTGGCCACTTTTAGACCAATTAAAGAAGGAGAGAGAGAGAGAGGGGGGAGAAAGAGTGAAAGCAGCCTCCGATTTCCACCTTGAAACACCCACCTCTAGCCGTCGATCTTCTCACGGCCCCTACCATCAGAAAGCACAATTGGCAAAGCACCAGCTTACGAAACTTCATGGCTAGATTGTCGATGATACGCTAGGATCTGAAGGATTTTTAATGGGTCATAGGAGCCTTATTTCCGACCTAATCAACCCATTTTCAACATTTTCTTTGGTCATCAACCATACCATCACCTTACCCATTCCATTTCTGGCCAAGCTATAAAATTTCATGGTGAACAAATCGGGACACACTGATATCGGAACAATGTCTCTAGCGGATTGTAGCAGCTTTGTTCATCGATTTCTGACGAGTTTTTGGCCAAATGGACACCCTTTTCCACCAATTTTGAACCCTTTGAACCAATCTCTATGTTCCTTTCAACTCAATATGAGTTGGATTGAGAGATATAAAGAGATCAAGAGTTGGCCAAAACTTTAAGGCCAAATTCCGACCACCACCAGTTAATTCTCTGAGAGGTAAGACTGTATTTATTATCCCCATACTTCAAGCTTTATTTTGATATAGATTTTCAGTTTAGGCTAAAGTTTATGTGATTCCCCTTGGTTAGTTGTATGTAAAGTATCAATAAAAAAATCAATATTTTTACTATGTATTGTTATTTTTATGATATTTTAGACATTCGTGTGAACCGTGAAACAGATTTCCATAGAGGATTTGGAGTAATTCCTATTTTTAAGTGAGATGTATATCTTTTCAAATTATATTTGGGGTTAATGAATTATTAATATATGTTGTTTATTTTATAATAATAAATATTGGATTTATTATGGTATCGGTTGAACAAAATTTGTCAAAGTGTTTTTATGTGATTTTTATGTAAATGTATTTGTCATATTCTTACATGATTTTTAGTTATTGACTTAATTTATGGTTTCCGTGGGATTCTCTATGTTTAAATATAATTTGTTATAATTATTTTATTTATTTATTTATGTTTTATGTTTATGATTTTAGAAACTAGATGATAAATTAAGGTATGTCTTAAATTATTTGGTTCGGGTGTGTATAATAATTTCCCAGTACGATTTATCAAGTGGATTTATGGGATTTTATGATTTTGTTGGAAATAATATTTTATGATTATTATTGGTTTCATGTTTTTAGATACATTATACAGTACTAATATTCTATACCGTTGTTATTATTAATTAGCATGCGGATACATTTAGTCATCTTATGAGAGCTCTGGTGTGAAAAGATGAGCAAGTATTTTATAATGTAAACATTAGCCGCTATTCCTTTAACCGTAGGATGGCAATTTATTAGCATAGGCACCTATGGGACATATGATAATCGATTGTAGGTTCTCTTCTCCCTCTCTATCATTGGGTAGTGTTTACAATGCCAAATATCCATCTAACATCACTCAATATATAGTGTTGTGCATAAGGTATACACCTAGTCTTCTGCCTGCTCTTAAATGTTTTTAATGGATTTATTCAATTTGTGGTTTTAAGTGTTTAATCAATCATATATTAATTTATTTAATTGTTTTAAGTATAATATCTATTATATTATTTTCATTTTAATTTTACTTATTTATTTAAAAGAATATTTTTTGGGATATTTATTTAAATAATATTTTGTCTCATATTATTTTATTTTATTTTGTTTTATTTTCTAAAATTATATTTAAATATTTGGGGATACAAAATTATGAGTTTCATTAAAATAATTTTAAATAGAAAAACTTTTCAATTTAAGTAGATTAGTGAGAGTTTTGAGAGAAAAATCATTTTCTATATTTATTCTATTTTCTTAAATTATCACTATTATTATTATTATCAATATTATTACTATTATTAATTCTTTATCATTATTTTTTATTAATTATTATTATTATTATTATTATTATTAGTACTAATGTTAATATTAGATAGATACCACTCACTAAGATGATTAGCATCTCATTAGTTTTTTTTATTTTCCAAATCCATTTTCCTAGGTCCAGGTAGACAGTGGATCGACTGTACGTGTTGTGCAAACCGTCCGTTTGCATTTCTTTTTCAACTATACTATGTAGCTTTCCTTTTCCTCATCCCGTTATTATCATTATTATTATTATCTTTCTCATGTATTTGTAATAATCATAATTCAAATAATATTAGTATGCTCTGATAATAATTATATACTTAGGCTACTCTTTTGTTTAATTATTTATTATTTATGTTGTCATTATATATATGGAGTGCTGCAATTTTGTGAAAATTTTGTAGTAAGAGAGAGAATAAGGTGGATGCATTTTTTGAGTATGTTTTCCGTTCGATAGGGTTTCACTAATCGGAGCTGTCTGAAGGTCCTGATGGATAATTTTGGAAAGCATCTTGACATCTGTAATTTGAATCAAATCAAATTTATGTAACAATAGATTTCCCTATCATGAGATTTGTATCATGTATTTAAAAAAAAAAAAAAAAATCTTATTGCTTAATTCGAATTGATCAACAAAAAACCTCCAGTATTAATTAATTCATCTCGGGATGGCTAAGTTGCAGAAAAGAATGTCCAATCACCGTGAGTGAGAACGAGAACAGAAGTTTTGAAGAAGGCACTACAAGTGGTTTAAGCTACAACCCATTGCTTTAGCAAATAAAAGTTTTTTTTTTTTTTTTTTTTTAAGCTAAAACAACTTAGCTACAAAATTTGCTTGTAGAGGGTTTCATGCTAAAGGGTAAATGTGAAATAAATAATCTGAGACGCTAAAAGGAATTGGATTTAGAGGCTCCTGCTAGAATGTTTCAAATCCATGTTAACCTTTTAAATTTTGTTCGGTATAGTTTTCCTTTCAATTTTTGTTTCTCAATCATATCAAAAATAAATTTCTAGAGCACCTTTTTAATGTACAAAAATTACTTTATAATCTAGATATGGAATACCCGAAAGGGAAGATGCACAATAGTATTGCATTGTTGGGAGATAATCAGTACCAAAGAATTAAAAGAAAAAAAAAAAAAAAAAGTAAATATACTCACTGTTTTTCCAAGCAGTGTTTCACCAGTTGGCTCTCCAAGCATTCTCCGCTTTACAGAAGTTTTTAGCTCTTTCTGCAATTTAAGACATTTTGAAAATGATACTTTGCTATAGAGCAACTGTTGAAGCAGACTTTTAAATATAAAACTTAGGAAATTATATGAATTTTCTCATGAGATTAAAATGTTGAAATATTAAATTAGAAATTGAGAAATCATAAAGGTATATATTATTTACCACCTATATTAATTAAAATTAAAGATTCAAAAAAACATACTTGCTTTCGGAGAAGGCCTAGTATCAAATATATAGCCATTTCTGCACATGAAGCTGCATTTCCTGTTGCATCACTAGGAATTCTAGCCACTTTGATTTCACTTTTGGTCGCAGCATCAATATCAATTCCTTCAATATTAAATGATTTATGTTATTTTATATTTTTCATGTTCTCCACCGAAATACAAAAACATATATTCTCATATTATATGTATTAACAATTGTTTTCCTATCAATTTAGTCCTTAAAATAATATATTTTTTGCGTATGAATTATTATTTTTTGGATAGGATATGGAGTATGAATTTGATGGAAATTAATACGGGATGCAGCTAGTGTATATATAAATTAATTTGTTTACGGACTGTTTTTATCTTTATTTATTTATTTATGCTGTGTGTATAAGTATATGACTAATTTGAAAAAATATTCATATAAGAAAATTGAATAATTGAATTACACCAACTGAAAAAAAAAACAAAAAACAAAAAAACAACAGTTTGAATGGCAACATGAAAGAGTGTTTGCAATTTTAAAGCGATATATGTAATAGTTTGATAGTAATATAATCAATATTAAGTTAAAACAGAAATAGAAATAAACATCCATATAAAACACCAGAAAACTTGATGTCATTAAATGATTATAAATTGACGTCATGAAAACTAAATTACCTTTTTTCAATGGGGAAAAAAATAAAAAACAAAATTACCTTCCACACCAACACCAAACTGCATTAACAACTTCATATTTTTTGCACGAGAGATAATAACTGAATCAAGCTTCATGCTTTTCACTACACAGATTTGGTAGTTTCCAATGACATCAGGTACATCTTCAAGTGGAACATCATCAACCTACAATGTTAATTAATTAATTAAATTAAACATGTTCAAATTTTAAGGAAGTTATGTGTTAATTAACGATCTAACTAGCACCCAAGGAAAAAGACTTTTTTTCCATTAAAAAAAAAAAGGAAAAAGAGTTATATATATGTCATTTAGAATAATAAAATTTGAAGTTATTAAGGTTAGTGGAACATACGTGCTTAGACCATATAACAAAAATTATAGGCATTCGAAAGGGTTGATCATTGATCAAATTGTTAGAAACATTATATACAGATATATTATATACATATATATATTGGAGACCGTCTTGATGTTAGGACCCTTTCTTTTTTCTTCTTTTTTTTTTTTTTTTTTTGTATGTGTGCTTTTTTTTTGTACATAATAAGATTTACTGTTAAAAAATAAAGGTTATCCTTACCTAAACTTGACTATATACACGTGTATGTGTGTGTATCTAAATAATCAAATTTATTTATTTTCAAGTTGAAAAATAAAGGTTATTATCATATAAACTTGACTATATGTGCGCATATATAATGTATTCTCACACAAAAAATTAACTTTTTTATTTACTTTAAAATACATAAAATTGATTTTATATCATTTTAAAAGCGGGATAGCTTGATGTTTAGTCAATTTGGTATTTATGGCACTACCAAATATCTATATATAGGCAACACGTTTATTCAATTTAAGTCCATAAAAATGTAATCAGTTTTCCACGCAATTAGATGAGAAAAAATAAATTAGAGAAGGAATTTCTACTAAATAGCAAACAAAGTTACCAAAAAATAAAAATAAAAAATTTAATACCTGGATAAATGGATAGTCTTTCAAATACTCTCTTGTATAATTTTGAGAAGAAGGAAAATGTGAACCACAAAATAGAACACGGGTTATGTGCTTCTGATCATCACCATAATTTACCATTTTAAATTGCTTGAAATGGAGCAGCTAGCTTGGGAGTGGAAGAAGAATGGTTTCCTTTTGTAGACAATTGTCTAATGAATCACTAATATATACCAGAGAGGAGTTTCCAATTTTCCGGATCTCTGAAAATGCAACTATATTTATACCCCTAATCTGATCATATTTTTATTCTTTTTTTGGGTAAAAAAATCATATTTTTATTCGATACATGTGAAATGGAGGTTTTTTTTTTTTTTTTTTTTTTTTTCAATGTGAAAAGGTAATTACAGAACACTTTTTTCTAGAGACTATTTACTTTTTTGTTTTTGTACTTTCTGATCTCATTTATAGAATCACAGTGTCAAACAGGCAAAGTGACAGCAATTATAAATGCTAAAAGTATCTTTAATCGTTCTTATCTGGCATGGAATTGGGAAATTTTTAATGATGATACGGCACACTGTCTATATAAACAGTGCTTTTGAAAATTACTCTTCAATGGGTGGTTGAACGGAATATAATAGAAAGATTATGTGTAACCTTTTTAGAATAACAAAAAGATGAACTGAAGGGAAGACGAACATGAGAACAAGAGAAGACACATTATACCAAGGCAATAGAAATTACCCCATACTGAGTTTTGGTTCATATTTTCCCAAAAAATTCCATAGCTGTGGAAAAACCAAATATTCGAACTTCCAAAATTGGTTTCCAAAATTAAAATGACGTATCGACCCAAAATAAAAGTAGCCTTTGTTTAAGAAAATTTGTGGGTTTTTTATATAAAAAAATCTAGAACTGATAAACCTGCTGTGTTTTCTTAATGTGTTTCCAATGGCCAGTTGGCTATTTTTAGAATGTGGTATTAAGCCTCTTTAAAAATATTTTCCAAAATTTGAGAAGTGATTGCTCCCAAAAAAAAAAAAAAAAAATTCCAAATTTTGGAATTGTTGCATTCTAATAAAATTTGATAGATTTTGGATTCTCTTCAACCCAAATTTCATAATTATTTGGGAACACCTGAGAGCTAAAAGTGAATGCATGCATTATTGAAGGTTATTTCAAGGAAGGAAAAAAACAAAGAAGACAGAAAAATCAATGGCGTTAATGGCGTTGGAGTAAGAAGATGGAGGTGAAGATAAGGAAATCTGAGAGACAACCAAAAATAAAAAATAAAAAGATGCTGAATAATATTTTTCATTTTAATAAAAATTGATAAAAATAAATAAAATATTAGCTCAAATGGTCTAATCGAGCGTCTACAATACAAAAATCTCCTTCACAACTTCTATACCTTTTAGTTGATAAGAATCTTATACAGAATCATTAAAGAGAATTTTTCACAAACTAATAAAACTATTAATTTGTCGAATATAGCAAAGCTTTTTACAACCAAATTTTTTAAATGGACAAAAACAATGAATAACACCATAAAAATAATGATAACTATTAGAATTAGATACCAAATCTTATGCTTGTTGTTGATGCAAAACTTCCTTAATAAAGTTCCCATTAAACTACGAAAAGGAATTTCCCATCCTCCTATCAAATCAAGCTCCCATGCCTTTATTTTTTTTATTCTCTTTACATTCTTTGTCTTTTTCTCTTTTTGGATTTATTCTCTTATTCTTTTTTTTTCTTTTCTTTTTTTATCAGATGGATTATGTTATATATTCTAGAAATTTGGTAGCGTAATAATTTTTCAACCTCCTCTTTTCGGATTTATCTTGTATTACTATTATTATAATTTCTTTCCGATGGATTCTCTAATTCGAGAAATTTGATAAAGTATTCTCTTTCAGCCTCTTCTGTACGGTGTGGCCTCTCAGCTATTACAAGTCACAGAGAAAGAAATAGCTCTAGTTTAAACAAAATAAATTAATCCTTTAAAATTCAATTACTAATATGCTATTATTTATTGATTTGTATTTTCACTCATTCATATTTATTTATATTAATTTTTTAACTAATAAAATAATAATACATAATTTATTCATGATATATTACACAAACTATAGTGTCAAGAATATTATCCATAACTCTATAGATACATACACAATTCATCTTTTATTAAAGACGAAATTTTGATTCAATTAAATAAAAAATGTTTATATGGTTAAAAAAATTAACATAAACTAAATATTAGTAAATGAACATTTAAAAGATAAATGAGACATGAAATGTAATTCAATAAAATAATGTCATCTTATTTTTTCTGCACAATTTATAAACAATTTAGTACGCAAAACATTATCGTTTAGAAAATCTTAACTTGATAAAATTTTATACCATAAATATGGATCTAAAAAAACATTCAGTAACTCCAATCACAAGAGGAGTGATTGTAAGAGTATTGCCAATACAAATATGAAAAATGAAAATTAACATGTCACATAAGTAAATATAGATATTATTTAAAAAAAAATTATCTCTAATAGTAATATATAAATGAATGTCAAGTTAACATGACATATACACATTAGACATTGTAAATTTTCTTTAAAATATGTCAATTTTTAAAAAAATTACGTAAATATGTAATTAATTAATAATCTTTTTGGACAATACTATTTAAGATTAATTTTATAAATTGGCTATTAATACATTAGATATTAATAAGCCATGACACTCGATTATTAACACTATTTATTTGTATACCACATAGATATCAATACACATTTTATTGGAAATGCTTAGACATTTTTTAAGTTTAAAATTTGATCATCAAGATTAAATGGTACTCTCCAAGCAAAAACAATAACCAAACCTCCCAAATTGCCACACTTCAAATATGATTCAAACACAGATTCATACTCCAACTGAACCCCTCAAACAATATTTACCCACCTTTCAATAAGAATTCATTATAATATTCAAATATAAGAACTACTACAATTTCACTTTATTATTTTAGTTTGTTCATATTATTTCTATGATAAAGTCGAATGGCAAAGTCATTATTTATTCGGACGATGCTTATTAAGTTCACATTTTCATATCCCTTAATAGAAAAATATTCATAATACCAAATATAGTTGTGTTTCTCATCAAATTATGAAGCATAAGAACCATAGCATACCTTTTTGATATATACATACATATATATATATATATATATTGGGACAATGGTTTGATACTTATTTTTTAACATCTTTTTGTGCTTATCTTTTTATTTTGACCTTTTATTTCAAAACTATTTAATCCAATAACTATATAGAAGACACATCATTTAACACATGATAATCATAAATGTAACTCTTTTCTTCTTTATTTTCCCCTCTTTTATGATTCGGTCTTTAATGGAAGAAAAAGGCCCTTTTACTTTTATTTATTTATTTTTTATGCATCTTAAAATAGCCACAATATGTTTTCTTTCTTTCCTCTATGATTACAATACTGAGGAAGTACATATACATATATAGAATGAAATTCTATAGTGTGGAGGTCCGCATTTTATTATGGTGCAGATCTCATTAAAGACAACAATTTTTGTATATAATATTAACGTTAGTTTTGAAGAAACTGTTCTCTTTCTGTATAATATTGACAAATTTTTTTTCAAAAATTGTCATTTGAAATAACAAAAATACAAATATGTTATACTAGCAATAGAACTAGCAGAAATAAAGTACTTCCCCCTATGTCATACTAGCAAAAATTGGGGCCATCTTGCTCTTGCTAGTTTGTAAAACTAACCCCATCGTTTTGTTAGTTTTATTGTGTTGTTTGAACTAACAGAAATACAAATATGACTTTTATTTCCAAGGGATATTACAAACACTGCTTGATCTGACAAAGGATAAATAGACATAACTTTCTTTTTAAAAAAGAAAAACGGTTAGTGTAATCAAACCAACATAATTACCCTAATATTTAGGGGTAATTGTGATTTTTTTTTAGGAGCAATTGATCAAAAAAATCTTACAGTTTCATTATTTAGGGATTTGCTTGCAAATTTGTGAATATCTTCATGACCACCTTTCTCATTAACAAATCTGCATGCTCAAAACCATTTTGAATTGGAAATTAGTAACGAAAATTATATTCAGCACCAAAGTTTGTTATTCTTTTATTAGGTTCCTTCATAAACAAGGTCCTAACCCTGGTAAACAAATATATATATATATATAAACAAGGTCCTAACCCTGGTAAACAAATATATATATATATATATACATACATAGAAATACTATAGTGCGAACGGTCCACATGAGGACCTATAATATTGATGATAATTTTTAAAAAAATCATTGTCAATGTTGTTTCTGTGTGATAGTATTGACGACGATTTTTTTCAAAAATCATCATCAATGTTGTTTCTGTGTGATAGTATTAACGACGATTTTTTTCAAAAATTATCGTCAATATTTTGGGACCGTATGTGGACGGTCCACACTATAGGCGGCTTCTATATATACAATCAGGTTTAAATTAAGTCCTTAATACTATGATTTCATTTTTCAGATCTTAAATCGTATTAAAAACTAAGATTTAAAAGTACATTCATTAACAATCGAGTCTCAACAAGATTTACTTTCTCTTAATAGGAATTTAGCATGTCAATAAATTCATATTTTACCATTTTTGAATTTTAAATCCGAACTATTAATATGATCTAATAGGTAATAAAAAATGCATAATATCAAAACCATGAGATGGTCCTTGTGTGAACTTGACTATATATACATATAAATGCAACTAGATATTTTATGGTGCAGATGTTTATATTTTTTTTTATCATGTGAACATCCTTAAAGACGATCATTTTTAAGAAACTATCATTTTTATCTAATAGTGTTGATGATTATTTTTTCAAAAATTATCATTTTTTAAAATATTAGAACGATTAAGAATACAAACGTCCACACCATAAAACAAATCTAAATGCAAATTACTTTATCAACTGATTTACAAAAACCATTACTTTATTATTATATATGTATATATATATATATATATTGTTTGTCATAACATAGGGGAAGTACTTCATTTCCCTTCGTACCAGTAATTATAACACCAAAAGTCTAAAGGTCTCAACTCTCAAGTAAGGATATGAAGTCGGGCTGCCCAATTTGGTCTAAGTCTAAAAATTCAAGCTTAGGTTAGTTTGGAATGGCTTTCTATCTGAAAAAAGAAATTTTGGACTGAACTAATATTCTAAATTGAAAGTTTGATACCTAACTCTATCAATATCAAGCTAGGCCTTAGACTTGGATATTAAATTTAAACTTCAAATTTAAAGCTTAAGTCTAAATTTGGAGTTCAAAATTTAATTTAAAAATACTTTTGGGTCTCATTTATATTTTGTCAAAGTTGAGGCATAAAAGTTGAAACACTCAACCATAGACATTCAACCTAAAATGTACGATTGAAAGAACATTTGGTGTTTGAAAGAACAGTTAGAAAATGCTTCATTTACTGTATGAATTTCCATTAGAATAGCAAGTACAAATTGTTATTACTTCCATGGCTCTCCATGACAAGACCCACCCTAGGAACCTTTCAAAAATCTCTTGGGTGGTCCAACCTAGTAAAGTTCCACTGAGCAATTTATAGGGAATATCCAATGGAACCTTATTTAAATCACGAACAAATAACACATGCCATAACAAACAATACCTCAATATAAAAATAGCACCATAACAGCATACAAATCCACAACTATGTCCACAACTACAGCTCGTCATACTACAGACTATAACTACACAGATATAATATGGTCAATACTATGTTCAATATTTATATTAGAGCATTTTAAGAGTATTTGTAAAATTTAGAAATACAACTAATGCAAATAAATCTAGAAAGATAAAGATAAATAGGGGTAGATAAGTACTGTTGCTGCCATGAGGAAACACAAAATAATAGGTGATGTGCGAGGTAGACTGTCAGCTAATTGTCTGGATCTAGGGGAACGAATTTAAAACCAAATAAAACAAGAGATAAAGATATCTTAATAAGTGGCATGATGCAATAGAAAATATAATATTTTATTTTTATAAAACTTTATCTTAAAACTTCTCGTTCCACTCTTTTGGAAGGTCCCCCATTTAAAATTATTTCACAAAATCCAAACTTATAGCCCAATCAATATCATAAGGCCGATGTTCAAATAGTATAAAGTCAATGATCATTAAAATATTATAAGCTGGATTAATCTTAAAATAAATATTAGACATAAAATAAATTAATATAAACATAATTTCATAAATAGTTATGAAAGTGCAGTAAAACCCTAAATATTAGAAAATCGATAATACACTCAGAAGTATAAACAATATATCATATGATATAACTAGAGCTGTCAAATGGTGCACAGCGTTCAGGAACACCATTAGACAGTAAAACAAATAAAACCTGTAGTATAAACCCACCTCATAACCCTTAGCATCCTAAACGAGTTGTGGCAATATAAACCTATGGGATAAACCCAACTTCACGATCTTTAATGTACAAAATGTATCGTAGCAATAACGAACCTCTGGGATGAACCCAATCTCACGATCCTTAGCGTACTACAGGTATCGTGGCACACCTACCCGTTATAATATAATACTGATCTAAAATACTGGTATTATATGGTACACTAATTGAAAATAAAAAGTACAGTATCCATAAAATAATCTTTATAAAATCATATTTTTTAAACATACTGTATCATAAAACATAATTTAATATTCAAATCCAACCATGCATTTAAATGTTTCAAAATTTCATATCATATATCACCATAAATTATTTTTAAGTACATGAAATTATAGAACACTTAAACATGCTTAAAGAAAACATATAATTTTCAATTCGCTTTTTCAAAACCAATTATTTTCCAAAATGATTAAGATCTCAATTCAAATACCAAGATATTTAACTACCATGATCCAAGTGTTCATTATGAACTCAACAGAGTTGGAAAACCATTTAAAATCTTGTCACAAATCATATAAAATTATAACACATATATGTAAAAATAGATATTCATATATTCATAATATAAACATTTGAATTTAACAATATATATGTAAATATTCAAACCACATATATATTATACTGGCATACCCAAAACATTTTAAAAATATAACCACTCATAGATGCCATTGAATATTCACTCCTATTCCTCTGCAGAGTCGCCTCTATGCTCAATATAGGTGACTGTAATATAATCAAATATTTTTCAGGCTCCAACAACTAAACCAAATATATTGATGTGTACCAAATGTTTTAAAATGACTTATACAACTATAAAATTATATAAATTGGATGCCTAGCAATCCAGTTATACCACATACCTTTAAGACTCGATACCTTAAATTGAGGCTTTTCATAGGAAGGCTAATCCTTCGAAATTCAACCTTCTAATAGGTCCTAATAATATCTATTTTCACTAACCCAACCTCAATTTTATCCAATTTGATCAATTTTTGTCCAAACACATTTTATCTAGTATTTAATTAATTGACCCAAAAATGGAAAAATTATCAAATGATACCAAAAATTTACAAACTTTATATCAATGAAAAGCCCAAGAGATAAGAAATACAATGGTATCTCACGTCCATCCAAAACTGTCTTGGGTGGCTGGAAAAATCATCGGAAATCTCGGCCAAGTTCCCTATCGATGTATCTCTTAAATGGTGAGGAATCTTGGCAAATAGAGCATGAGAATGGATTCAGAGGGTCTGAAAATGGGGGGGCATGTATGTGGGTTGGCCTAGAATGGCCGGAAAACCCAAAAAATCTAACGACCCACTCTGCCGGCCACAGCATACTTCATTGGCTCGATCTGGACGCGACAATTGGAGTTTTGCCATGAAATTTCACGGTTGAGGTCACCGTTTAGTGATCTTCCTTTCTGTGTGGTGCGTGTATAAGGATGTTAGCTGAATTTGGACAAAACACAGCACCCCGATCGAACGTTAAACGAGTTCAGGCTAACCTGGTTTGGACCCATGGGTCTGGAGAGAGGTTCCTTGGGTTTGGAGATAAAATGAATATTTTGAAATTTATTCCCTGTTGGGCACGCTTTTCAATATTTATATAGAGTCTCAGATTATTAACAAATGAAAATCTAATATTGATTTGGATACTAATATAAAACTGATGTTTATAAATTTACAAAATAATAATTTTTATCCGTAACTCGGAATTTGGAATGCCACTAATTTATGAACTCATATCGATATACTGTACGCATCAGTAAACTAGTCAAACTTAAATATTGACCATATGAAAACTCAAACTTAGGGTTTATAAATTGTCCAATTGATCAAACTTGATCAAAGTTTTAAAATTTCAAGCATTTTTCGGGATGGCGTGTCACACTTCACAAATTCATAAGAATTCGTTCCATAAGGGATAAAGATTTTGAACCATATAACAATGATGATAAACTGCTTCCTGAAGGTGATGAAAGATTAAGCATAGAAGAAGAAACAGTTGAAGATGAAAATTCTGTAAATGGACGAGAGATAAATGAAGAATGTTACAAAATTGCAAATTTTCATATGTCTCATTCATAGTTATTTAATTTTTTTTTGAAATATTATAAAACCTTAACATTTTTTTTTCTTTCAACATTTAATACTTTTATTGGTTTGGTTTATTATTGACTTATTTTTCTAATTAAATTATTAGTATTATTATTATGATTATTATTACTATTATTATGTAGATGCATTTATATGTAACATTATTTTGATACACGAAGTTTTTTTTTTAATTTTTTATAAATTCATGAATAAATTTTAATAGATATTGTTTTTTATATCAATTTGAGTATATACTTCTAGAATGTATTTACACATGTACATATGAAGAATTGACATACAATAAACAATTTGTATATAAAGAAAAATCTTTATTGATAAATAATAGTTTTTTTAATACTTTGGCAGTGCACTTTTAGTTATTTGTCAGTACTTAAAGTGTTTTTTAATCAAATATCAAACATCATGCATTTTGTAAAAGCACATTTCAATGAAAGTGTTATGAAAAATGAATGTTTATAAAAAAAAAAAAGTCACGCTCATTAAATGGTTTGATAAGGGCTACAATGGTAACGAATAAATTTTTTTCTTATGTAAACATTAACTTCAAAAGCCTAATTATCTTTATTTGATTTAGAATAATTTATTTCAAACATTAAAATTTTAAATCTCAAACTAGTTTTATAAATATGCTTTAAAACAATTTTTTGAAAATTATAAACATTTGGGAAATTTAAACTTTATAAACAACTTTTGACAATTTTAAACTTATACAAAAATTAATTTGAAGAGTAATTATATTTACTTGATTTTAAATATGTTATTTTGAAGATTAAAGTTTTAAATCTCAAACTAGTATCATAAAAATGGGTTAAAACAAAACATTTATAAGAACATTTCCAATTGTGAATGTGGATTGATTTATATGTTATAAAAATTGATATTGTCTAAATTCATATGACATTAATATACCATCAATTTTAAAAGTATTTTCTAATATATATATATATATATGATTGTTAATTAATTAAAATTTTAATAATAATTTTTTTTAATTTTGAAAGAATTGACTATTAAAGAAAATTTTATATTTTAGTAAAATTTAAAATGTCTGACAAACTTTTTAAAAATTGAGGGTTACGTTGATAAATGAAATTATTCAGTAGGACAAAGCTTACCACATCAGATGTAGATCCATCCGATTATATGATGTCCTTTCATCAAACATGATATTCCAGTTCCCTACTGAACAACTACAACTACTGAAACTAATCTACCTAGCTCAGGTTCCCATACTGTAGCTCAAGTTTACCCGTGTTTGCAACAAACCTATCATCCACCTAAAGATAGCCAAAACTAAAGGCGTTAAGTGTTGAAGTGTGGCAATTTTGCCACTTGAATGTGCATGTCACCGGCTAGCATGCACACTTTGGTATCAAATCCTTTCCTTTTATGAGTTTATATTTTTTGTATGTTTTTAATTGATGCAAGGTATATTTTGATAATTTTTTGTGCCTAAGTTATGTATGCAAAAGTATAGGCAAAATTATGCACAAAAGAGTAGGAATGTTATGCTTGAAATGCCTATGTGCTGGATTCATAATTTCCAACAACATAGTTCCACTATTTATCTTATATCTCAGGTTGCAAATGGAGTTTTGGGCTGAACTTTTGAAGGATGTCTACAGACATATATAGAAGACTATGGTTCAAATTTCAGGACAAAATGACATAGGAAAATCCATTTTCTATTCCAAACAGATTGCTGTATCTGATGGGCCCAGTATGTAGAGTATGGGTCAGTTTTGGAGCTGTTTGGCCCATGATCCTGTTCCAGAACTTTCCTAGATCTTGAAACAATATTTCTTGATAACCAAGGATGCTTCAAACCAAGTTCCATAAGCAGATACAAAGGGGAACTAAGTAGGTGAAGCTAGTTTGGTTGTTTACCCAAACTAGTTAAACAATAGGAACTTAGTTCAAACCATGTGCCACTTTTTACTATATTTGGAATAGACATGTTGCAGCTGGTTTTTACCTCTTTTGTGTATGAAAAGTTAGGTGTTGACCATTTTACTTTTTAAATTTCAAATAATTTACTCATTTTGTAAGCTCACATGCTTGGCATGTGTGAACTAGTTGTAATTTCAAGCTTATATTGTAAAATGAATGAAATGGCTACACATCTAAGCCTTATTTTCAAAAGCCAACGTGGTCCCCTTCTTCTTATCTCTTCTTCAATACCTTGGAACACTTTAGGAACCCTAAAAACCAGAAAACACCATAACCAAAACCTAAAAACACAATTCATACACAACCATTCCCAAGAGCATCACCAAAAGCTTGCTTGTTGCTAACACTTCAAGCTAGCTTGCTCTTGGTCATAACCTTCTCACCCGAACAAAGTGGTATCAGAGCAAGGCACCTTTTTATGAGGTTTGTGAGGTTTTTGGGCTGGTTCATTCCTTGAGAGTGAAGAGATACTTGAAAGCACAAATATATTTTCATATTCTTTCATACTCGAAAGCAACATTCACATGGCTTCTTCAAGTTTTTCAACTCCTTCTCCTCCTATCTTCAATGGGGGGAACTACAACATTTGGAGTATCAAGATACAAGCCTACTTGAAGGCTTATGGTCTTTAGGAGGTTACCATAAATCCCCAAGAACCCGAGCCTTTAAGACAAGGGGCAACGGTCAACCAAATCAAGCACCATGAGGAGGAATTGGCTAAAGGTTTCAAGGCTCCCACCGCCATTCATTCTTGTATTAGTGATACCATTTTCACAAGGATAATGGCATGTGAGAGTGCCAAAGAAGCTTGGGACAAACTTCAAGATGAGTTCCAAGGGAGTGCAAGGACAAGGCAAATGCAAATCCTTAACCTAAGGAGGGAGTTTGAGACTATCAAGATGAAAGACAAAGAAATAGTTAAGGAGTTCACCACAAGGCTTCTTAATGTGGTGAATCAAATTAGGGTGCTAGGTGAAAGATTAAGTGACCAAAGGATTGTGGAGAAGGTGTTGGTCTGCTTGCCCGAGAGGTTTGAAGCTAAGATATCTTCATTGGAGGAGTCAAGGAACCTAAATGAAATTTTCTTGACCAAGTTGGTGAATGCCTTGCAAGCTACAGAGCAAAGGAGGATGATTAGACATGAAGAATCAATGGAGGCTGCATTTATGTCTAAACAACATCAAAAGACACAAAATCAAAAGAAAAACAAGCTTAAGGTCATAAAGGAGAAAGGTGAAACTAGCAAATCCAAGAGGAAGTCCTATGAACCTTGTCACCATTGCAAGAAGAAAGGTCATCATCCAAGAAGGTGTTGGTGGAGGCCGGATGCATTTTGCCATAAATGCCAACAAAAGGATCATGTGGAGAGAGTATGCAAGGCTAACAAGAAAGATAAGCAACAAGCAAATGTTGCTAAAGATAATGCAAGTGATAGTGAATCCGAAGAGTTGTTTGTTGCTACTTGTTTTAGTAGCATCAAGAATGATGAAGGATGGATCATTGATAATGGAGCAACACACCATATGTCTCACAAGCATGAGTGGTTCACAAACTTGGATAGGAGCAGCCACAACAAAGTTAAAATTGGAAATGGAGCCTTGATGGAAGTGAAAGGCAAAGGAGATGTGGTGATACACACCACCAAAGGTATCAAAACTATCCATGATGTTCTCTATGTACCTTCTTTATGTGAGAACTTACTTAGTGTAGGTCAAATGCTTGAGAACAAATATGCATTACACTTCTCAAACATGACATGCACCATAGTTGATCCACATGGAAATGAATTAATGTGTGTTGGAATGAAGAACAAGAATTTTAGGTTGAATATGGATGAAAATGGTGCATCGGTTGCATTGAACACCAAAGTTGAGAACACCTCTCAACTTTGGCATAAAAGACTAGGTCATGCTAGCTTTAAGTCATTGGTAGGTACACATGAACTTGTTAGAGACATGCCATTGGTGGAAAAGCAAGAACATGTGTGTGAAATGTGTCAAAAAGGAAAGCATACTAGGCTAGCATTTCAATCTTGTTCTTGGAGATCAAAGGAGAAGCTAGGACTTATACATTCGGATATTTGTGTTCCTCTGAGTGTTCCATCCATAAATGGCAGCAAGTATTTCATAACTTTCATTGATGATTACTCAAGAATGTGTTGGATGTATTTCCTTGAAAGAAAATCACAAGCTTTGGAGAAGTTTGTAGAATTTATGAAGTTAGTGAAAAATCAATCTGGTTGCACTATAAAGATGTTAAGGACGGACAATGGTGGGGAATACACAAGTGAGGCTTTCAAACAACTTTGTAAGGATCATGGTATAGTTCATCAATTCACTACACCATACACACCACAACAAAATGGTGTATGTGAAAGAAAGAACCGTACCATCATGGAGATGGCTAGATGTTTGTTGTTTGACAGTGGCTTGCCAAAGAAGTTTTGGGCCGAAGGAGTTAATACATCTATCTACATCCAAAATAGGCTTTACTCCAAGTCTTTGAAGAGTAAAACCCCATTTGAGCTTTGGTTTGGATATAAGCCTTCTCTTGATCATCTAAGGGTATTTGGAAGCATTTGTTACATCCTAATACCACAAGAGAAGAGAGGAAAGCTTGATGAAAGGTTACAAGTTGGTGTCTTGGTTGGCTATAGCGATGTGACCAAGGGATATAGAGTGTATAACTTGGAAACTAAGAAACTTGTAATAAGTAGAGATGTGAAAGTTGATGAGGAAGCTAAATGGGTTTGTAGTAAGGAGGAGTTGGCTAGTATGGATGAAGACAATCGGCTTGAAGCTTATGATAACGATGAGGAACTAGGAAATGATGAAGGTGCTGCCCATGATGATGAATATGATGAGAATGAGTTAGAAATCTTCATAAGGGCTGATTTGGAGATTGGTGATGGTGTGAGAGGCACAAGACCTCTTAATGAGATTTATGAAAGGTGTAATGTAGCATTGAGTGATCCAATCAATGTCCATGAGGCTATGGTAAGAAAAGAGTAGAGATAAGCCATGCAAGATGAAATCGATGTGATAAACAAGAATGATACTTGGAGCTTGGTAACAAAACCGAAGGGAAAGAATGCTATTAGGGTGAAGTGGATCTTTAGGACCAAGTACAATCCGGATGGGTCCATAAATAAGCACAAGGCAAGGCTTGTTGTCAGAGGATATGCACAACAAGCTGGTGTGGATTATGGAGAGACTTTTGCACCGGTTGCAAGGATGGAAACTATAAGACTTCTCCTTGCAATTTCAGCACAAAAGTCTTGGAAAGTATATCACCTTGATGTGAAATCAGCCTTCTTGAATGGAATATTGAAGGAGGAGGTCTATGTTATGCAACCTGAAGGTTTTGTGAAGAAAGGAAGTGAAGAGAAGGTATACAAGCTACACAAGGCTTTGTATGGCCTTAAACAAGCTCCTAGGGCATGGTATGCCAAGATAGATGGTTTTTTGACAAAGCATGGATTTAGGAGGAGTCCTAATGAGCCTACATTGTATATTAGGACTCATGGTTGCATGGTGTTGGTGTCTCTTTATGTTGATGACCTCCTAGTGACCGGTGGTAATGAGAAAGAAGTGAGCAATTTCAAAAGTAAGCTAGAATTGAACTTTGAGATGTCTAGCCTTGGAGAGATGAAATACTTTCTTGGAATTGAAGTTGTCCAATCATCCAAGGGCATCTTCATATCTTAAGAAATCTATGTGAAGGAGTTGCTCAAGAAGTTTGACATGGAGGATTGTAATAGCGTTGCCACACCTATGAATGAAGGCACCAAGTTGGTGAAGGATGATGATTCTCCAAAGGTAAATCCTTCCATCTATAGAAGTTTAATTGGTAGCCTTTTATATGTATGCTCTACTAGACCGGATATCATGTTTAGTGTGGCTATTTTGTCAAGATTTATGCATAGTCCATCACAAAATTATCTTAGTTGTGCAAAGAGAATCCTAAGGTATTTGAAAGGTACTAGTGATTTTGGTATATAGTACAAGGATGGCATGAATGAAGCTTTGCTTGGTTCTAGTGACAGTGATTGGGTTGGTTCTTTGGATGATAACAAGAGCACATCGGGCTACATTTACACTCTTGGAAATGGTCCTTTCTCATGGAATTCCAAGAAGCAACAAACCGTTGCACAAAGCACCGCGGAAGCCGAGTATATTGCTTGCTCAAGTTGTGCTAATCAAGGTATTTGGCTTAGGAAATTATTGGAGGACTTGAGCTAGAAGCAAGAGGAAGCCATGGTAATATTGTGTGACAATACTTCAGCAATAGCAATTGCACAAAATCCAGTCCAACATGGGAGGACCAAGCACATACTGGTCAAGTATCATTTCTTAAGGGAATTTGAAGCAAGTAGTGAAGTGAAGTTGGAGTATGTGACTTCCGAGGAGAACTTGGAGGATATCTTCACCAAGCCATTGGGAAAGAAGAGATTTGAGATATTGAGAGGACTTCTCAATGTCTCATACAAAATTTCCAAGGAGGAGTGTTGAAGTGTGGTAATTTTGCCACTTGAATGGGCATGTCACCGGCTAGCATGCACACCTTGGTATCAAATCCTTTCCTTTTATGAGTTTATATTTTTTGTATGTTTTTAATTGATGCAAGGTATATTTTGATAATGTTTTGTGCCTAAGTTATGTATGCAAAAGTGTAGGCAAAATTATGCACAAAAGAGTAGTAATGTTATGCTTGAAATGCCTATGGTGCTAGATTCATAATTTCCAGCAACATAGTTCCACTATTTATCTTATATCTCAGGTTGCAAATGAATTTTTGGGCTGAAATTTTGAGGGATGTCTACAGACATATATAGAAGACTATGGTTCAAATTTCAGGTCAAAATGACATGGGAAAGTCCATTTTCTATTCCAAACAGATTGCTGTATCTGATGGGCCCAGTATGCAGAGTATGGGTCAGTTTTGGAGCTGTTTGGCCCATGATCCGGTTCCAAAACTTTCCTAGCTCTTGGAACAATATTTCTTGATGACCAAGGATGCTTCAAACCAAGTTCCATAAGCAGATACAAAGGGAAACTACGTAGGTGAAGCTAGTTTGGTTGTTTACCAAAACTAGTTAAACAATAGGAACTTAGTTCAAACCATGTGCCACTTTTTACTATATTTGGAATAGACATGTTGCAGCTGGTTTTTACCTCTTTTGTATATGAAAAGTTAGGTGTTGACCATTTTACTTTTTAAATTTCAAATACTTCACTCATTTTGTAAGCTCACATACTTGGCATGTGTGAACTAGTTGTAATTTCAAGCTTATATTGTAAAATGAATGAAATGGCTACACATCTAAGCCTTATTTTCAAAAGCCAACGTGGTCCCCTTCTTCTTATCTCTTCTTCAACACCTTGGAATACTTTAGGAACCCTAAAAACCAGAAAACACCATAACCAAAATCTAAAAACACAACTCACACACAACCATTCCCAAGAGTATCACCAAAAGCTTGCTTGTTGCTAATACTTCAAGCTAGCTTGCTCTTGGTCATAACCCTAAAAAATAACAATCTTAAAAAAATATATATTTCATCTAAAAAATACTTTAAGATATAGTAGTTAAGTATTTCATATTCCATCTAATATATAAACACACGTACATGCTTTGGAGCTTAATAAGATAAATTGGAAGGGACATCTTTTTTATTTTTGAAGAGAAAGAAATATATTTATATTTTTATACTTATCTTTGTGTTCCTATTGTTTTAAAAAATATATTTATATATAAATATATATGGTTATGCTGAGTTTTCAATGCTGATAAATAGATTTTATTATTTGTCATTGATAGTGATGATCAGTTGCTTATGTGGTAAATTTTAATTAGAGTATTTAATTATATTATTTTTATATTAAAATTCAAAATATAATTTATTTAATGATAACTATTCAAATTGATATGTAACATGTAAATTCTATGAGTGATTGTTTATGAACGATGATAAATAACAATTTTTTTTAATAAAATAGAGTAATAATATATATATATATATATAAAATGTTTTCATTTTCCTTAAAATAAATTAATAATAATAATAATTGTATTTTTTTAATATTGTTTGAGAAATAAAATCAAAAAGATATTTTTTTAAGGAAACTAAATATAATAATAAATTCATATTAAATGAATTGATTTTTTGGATGAAATATAAAATGAATTTGATTTGCTCACAAATAATTTACTAATTTAAAGTTTAATTATGTTAACTTTTTAAAAAAACATAAATAATGTATCATATTTGATAAATTGGCACAATATATTAGAACAGGATTTACGGCTAATGTGGTAGGCTTGTCCTATCTAATAATTTCTCCATTGATAATGTTTATTTATTTATTTTTTTTACTACATCAGATTTATAGATTATTTAAATATATCCATTAAAGAGTTATTTTTCAAATGGTTGCCTACTTTAACCCAAAAAAAAAAAAAAAAAAATACAATAGAGAGACATTGTATATGCTCTCCATCTTCTTCCTCTTTTTGTTTATTTCTTCACAAAAATCTCTTTTTTTTATTTTATTTTTTTCAATTGAGCCGAATAAAAGATTTAAAGTCCTCTATAAAAGCAGTGCCACGAAGAAAGCAAAGCTCCTACAGTCCAGAAAGCTCAGGTGGGGTTTGTGCCCAACTAGCTCAATGGTCGAATTCTATTGTTCCAAGATTTTCCAGATATTCTCAGGTAAAATAATAAAATCAAAAAAAGAAAAAGAAAAGCATAATCATTTATTTATTTATTTTTTCTGAAGTAGAAGATTCTAGTAGCAAGTTAATTTGGAATTCAAAGACTAACAACAAAGGAGCATATAAGCATAACCTACAAGTCCCTCTACATTGTACATTTGTCTTGGGTTTCCATCAAAAAGTTGCTAAGAATCGCCACATTCTCTAACATCTTTCTTCTTCTTCTTTTTTTTTTTTTTTTTTTTTTTTTTTTCCTCTCTGATTAATGGTGCGAATATTTCATTGAGTTTTTCTCTTGATTTGGAAACACTTTTGTTTTGTTTGTGTTGTTTAATGCTCTGCAATTTTTTTTGGATTGATTTTTTTAGTTGGAGGATAAATCAAACCACCGCATATATTTGTAATCCTCCCATTTTTTTTTTTTTTAATTTCTTTCTCATAGCCCCATGGGAGATTTGGGTTTATATATATATATATATATACACACAAATTAAACGATTGTGTTTAAATTTTTTTCTTTTAAACGATTGTGAGGGGTTGGTTTAGGTTTACCTTGATCTGTTAACTTAAAAAAAATATCATTAATTTTTTTTTTTTTTTTTTTGGGTTAACTGATTATTAGTATAGAGTTTTGGGTTCTTCCACCAGAAAACATGGTGCTTTCATTTTATTTTTATTTTTATTTTTATTTTAAGCAAGAAGGGGTTTGTGGGATTGAAAGAGAGAATTGAAGGGATGGAATGATAAATGTCTGTTTTTCGAAAAATGCAATTGGTAGAGAGAACTGTATACAGCTACTGGAATAAATTTGTGTTTTGTGAAGTGTTGTTTTTTGGGTAATAATTTGTGCTTTTAATTTGTAGTAACACAAAAATGTATTTGACTTTGATAAGGACCACTAACGTGGCAAATAACATTTTTTCATATATAAACATTAATTTTAAAATTTTACTTATTTTTTTCCTGATTTAGAATACTTTATTTTAAATCTCAAATTAGTTTTATCAGTATGGTTTAAAATAAAACAAGTTTTGACAAGTTTAAACTTATATAGAAAATTAATTTGAGGAGTAATTTTATTTGATTGATTTAAAATATAACTTTTTGAACATTAAAGTTTTAAATCTCAAACTAGTATTATAAAAAAGGGTTAAAACAAAATATTTGTGGTAAATGTGGACCTTATAAACAAGTTTTTGAAATTTCACTTGTAAACTAAATATATATATATATATATATATATAAATAATATTACAGGCATTAAAATTTTTTTCCAAATTATTTACAATTGAAAGTATGGAATGGGTAACTTAATGGTAAAATTGCAGAAAATATATTTTTAGATTTAAAGTTCAAACTTTAACGTGAATAATATATTATTATTTTTGGATTTAATTATACTTATAGAAAATTAACTTATAACATCTCCATAGACTAATGTGTCAATGACATGAAAATATGATAATTAATAAAAATTGAAGAATAGAATACATAAAAAGAAGGGGTATTATTGTAATTTTACTTTGGCTAATCATATGTGTTAAAGTTTTCTTTTTGATCACAAAAAGTATAGGTTAAAGTTGAAATGAAATTGTTTTTTTTTTTTAAAAAAGCATTTATATAATATATATATGTATATATATATATATTTTTTTTTTGGTGAAGAAAAAAAAAAAAAAAGTGATCTGTATGTCATGTTTTATTTTATTTTATTTTATTTTGTTGCGGAATCATCTGTATGCCATGTTGTGTTGCCTTTCGGTGGGTGGGTTTCCATTTGTTTCCGTGAAAATGGTGATAAAAGAGGTCAAGCCTAGGGTCAGGCTATTTCCTTATATACCCTTCTATTAAATAATAATTACAATGGTAATAATAATAATCAGGGGCAAAACCTATTCTCGCAATCAATTTCAATTTCATTTTGTATGCTGGTAATGGGTGGAGAAGATGATGATCTCCTCGAAATTCACCACAACGCTTTGACGACATGGCCAAAAAGACTCTTTAACTCTACCAATTTTCCAAACCCAATTTCCATAAAGGAATTGTGACTTTGACGACGTTGTTCTTCTTCTTCCTCTGCTCTACTACCAGTGCTTCTGCTGTTGATCAGGTACAAACTACAACGTCGATCACTTTGTTCTTCATGATCGCTTGAGTAATTTGTTTTATTTTTACTTTCCCAATTCGATTTCAAGCATTGATTTTGATAATAACCCATGAATTCCTTCATGGGTTTTATTTATTTTAAAAAAAATTAATTTTTACTCAAAGTCGATAGTATGCTTGCATGATGAAAGTGACTATGGAAGTCAAAAATGGGTTAACACTTTTCTTCCTTTAGTCTCTCTCTATTGTTGCTTTATTTGTATAGGATTATGATTGTGATTATTGAGTGGATAAAGCTGATATTCATGGTATATCTGTATCTTATTTATAATGGTTTTCATAGTCTTTTTTACTTTCGTCTCAAAGTCAATGGACTGTTTGATGAAAGTTAATATGGGACTCAGAGTCGATTACCCTTTTTTTTTTTTTTTTTTTTTTTTTTTTTTTCCTCCACTTTTTGTCAATCATTTGGTGTTTATTTTTATATATATATGCTTAGAAGGTGGTGATTGGGTAGGCAGAGATGATGTTGTATAGTATCTCTGCGTCCTTAATTGGTTTATTTTGTAATTGCCTGCATAATATATATAGGAATTGCATTGATAATTGCTTGATGTTTTCCTTTGGTATCCAATAAATTAAGGTGGAGTCCAACCATCTTAATAGGGCACAATTTTTATTTTTTATTTATTTTTTCTTTTCCTTCAGCTGTTGCTGCACCTTTGGCTGGAAGAATTTACCTGTCTTGATGCTTTGGTGACCATTCCACACCCCCCCTCTCTTTCTTTTCCTTTATTTATTTATTTATTTATTTATGGCTAAGCATTGGAGCTCTTAATTATGCTCTTTCCAACTAGTTGCTAGTTACTTATCTTGACTAATAGTGATTTGCTTAAATACATTATTCAGCCTTTGTTGTGTTAATGGTGACTAATACTAATTAAGCCTTTAACTTATCTTCATTGTGAAATGACTAAATCTTGTTTCTGTGTGGTTGGCTCTCAATTACAATAATTTATTTCGTTTAGTAAAATCTTGGCTTTTATAATGCTAATTGCATGTTGTAATTCCGATTTTATACCAACCAAATATTATACTTTTATTAAAAAAGTGTAAAGCATAAATCCCCATTTTACCCATTTTATACTAACCAAATATTATACTTTATTAAAAAAGTGTAAAGCATAATGGAAAGAAAGCAAAGAATTGGTTGTATCTGCTGAATATGAAACTGTTGCAAGAGTGAAAGATGTATGGCGGATGAAAGTGCTGCAGTTGCATCCTTCTAATAAATTTGAACTTGTATAGTAAGAAATATTGCACTAGTTAATTGGGTTTAAATTTTTTCTGTTGCTTTTACCGAATGTCTGGGGATATATTGATGGTATCATAGTGGATCTTTAAAATGTCTATGACGGTGCTACTCATGAGACTTCATATGAGCTACATGATAACAGCAAACTTCTCTTCCCTGGAGGAAGCTAAATTGGGTCTTCTGAGTAATAGATTTTATTATCAAAGGTTGATGTCGTTCTTAACGCCCTAATGTGCATAATTGTTTCTAAAGTCACCGTGTTGACTTTCTGGGATCCATTTCATAGGTCAATCCTGCCTTTTGAGTGGAATTTCACTCTGTTGTCCTCCATACAAGCACAAGTTTTTATTGTTCAGTAAGTTATTGACTAATTGCAATATATCTAGAGATGGACTGAAGAATTCAAGTGCCAGTTTGGTGAGTTATTGCAATAAAGGTGATAGGAGTTATACTGTTAGAAGGTTCTTGTTCAACTGAACCTTCTAACAATTTTGCTCCATTTTTAATCTTTTAAAAAGAAGACTATATGTGGTTCCAAATTAAAATTCCATCATAGAATATTGAATTTAGGACTGTTAATGATGAAGTAGAATGCGTCTTCAATTTTCTGGAGGGACAATTATACCCCCTCATCTTTTTATCTGCAATGATACTAACCTGTGGCTTTTAATCATGTTATCTTCTTTCCCTTCAGTTATTCAATTTTCTGGAGTGAAGAGATTGTATTCTGTTTCTCACTTTTTCTCCTTTGTATTTCTTCAAAAACTTTGATAACGTTAAAATGTAAAATTATCTGCAGGTTCAAATGCATGAGTTAGAAGGCAAAATGGCAAAATCAACAGAGAACAAGAAAGTGAGCTTATTAAGAGTTGTGCAAGAGAGAGCATCAATGAAGAAGATACAGGAAGAGAAAAGAAAGAAACAAGAGATGCTAGTTCCTTATCTTCCTAAAGATTGTATGACAAACATCCTTCTACGGCTTCCTCATGACTCTCTTCAAAGGTCAAGGTTTGTATGTAAACCTTGGTATAATATCATTAATAACACCAAATTCATTGAAGACCACCTTTGTCACTCTGAAACTGTTTTAATCTTTTTATCATCTATTAAGAAAGAAAGTTCACTCTCTTCCATTCCATCAAATCTTCCCAAGAAGCCGAATGATATTTCAATTGAAAACAATCTTCTTCAGTCAAAACCTCTCTCACTCTTTCAACAACCAGTTGTTGACCCTGCTCCAAGTTTTTCCATCCGGTTCCTGGAATTTAAAGGTGACAATAGTAAGATAGGAGAGTACAATCTACAGAGCATGGGAAATATCAGAGCTGCCTGCAATGGTCTAATATTGCTCGATAACAAAATGAAAAAAGGAGGACTAATAGTCATGAATCCAGTGACTAGGAAGATGAGCACTCTTCCACTAGGTACTCTGTCTTCTCCACGTAGGGAATCTTATGCTTTAGCACTAAGTAATGTTACTGGTGAATATAAAATAGTGCACTTATTTCGGGATGACCTGAGGTTTGTCAGTTGTGAGATCCTGAATCTTGAAACAAAGCTGTGGAGAGCGATTGATGGTCCTTCTTTTGGACTCTTTGGTTGGTTGGGATACGTCCCTGTTTCTGCAATTGGAGCTTTGCATTGGATTCCTCAGATTGACCATAGTGATTACATAATCTCTATGGAAGTAGACAAGGAAAAGTTTCACCAAGTACCACTTCCAAAACGTTGCAGAACTTATGACCGGATTGTCGAGGTGGGTGGCTGCTTAAGTTTCATCACTCATCACGAGGAAGTCAGTCAGATAGACATTTGGATCTTGAAAGGTTTATATGGGGAAGTCTGGACATTGCACCATAGTATAACTACAGGTAGCAGATTGGACATGGTTCCTCTTTGTAGTTTAAGAATCAAGGGAGATGTGGTATTTAAGAGAGATAAAAATTGTTCGTTTTACCTGTACGATTTTGAACTACAAGAGATAAAAAAAGTTGAGATGGTGAAGGGATGTGTTCCATTTTCTGCTTCATATCTGCCTCATATCAACAGTCTTGTCTCATGGTGTAGCAGGGATGGAGCTCAACTCAAGGAATATTGATTGTAAGTTTGGAACTTCTCTCTTTGATGCGATTTTATGTTTCTTGGTCCAATTTGATTTGCCATAAATAGCTGTATGTGCATATAAACGTGCTTTTATGTCATTTCATAATTGGAACCTCTAATATTGTTGATAGCTAGCTTCCTTTGACGGATAGTAGTGAATATAAAGGAAACCCAGATGATGAAATGTTTTAAAATAATCATTTTTCTTTTAACATATTGAGTGAGCTCTCTTGTCATAATATATATATATATATATATACACACACATATACAGCATGCTATAGAGATCACCATTTTGCGGGACGTGGGACGTTAGACGGCGCACAAAATGGTACTTTTTGTAGCATATTTACACACACACACACACACACACACACACACACATATATATATATATATATATATGCATCTTTATTTAGTTTACCAGCTGGTTTACAAAAACCCTTTACATGGGAAGTACTCCTCTTTGTACCGATAATTTTAACACCAAAAGTCTCAAGCGCTTTGCCTACTTTGTTCCAGTATTTGCAAATCCCAAATAAAATAAAAAAATAAAAAAAATAAATTGTATTTACAAATTCCTAATATGAAGACCATCAAGAGAAAACAAACTTTAAGAAAAATCAAATTGAAAAGAAGTTGAGATTGTACACCAACGCATATGGTAATTGAAATGAGTTTCTACAATCAAGCAAATCATTATTTTATTTTATTTTATTTTTTAAAAAAATATATATTTTGTGTGAAGTTTCCTTTCAATTTATGTAAATCTCTACCAGAGCAAACAAAAATTTCCATAACAGATTTCCAAATGTGAAAAATACAAGAAAACATAATAGTAATGTTTCATTACTGAAAATTAAGTAGCCAATTGAGTTAAAAAAAATTAAGTAGTAAATAATGGAAAAATATGTTAAACGAACTCAATGTTTTTCCTACTAATGCTTCACCTGTTAGCTCTCAAGCTAGTGTTATATCTCAAATCTTCTTTTTTTGGAAAAATGGTTTAAAACAAATATGTTCAAAAATTATAAACATTTTGGGAAATTTGGACCTCATATAAAAAAAAAAAAAAAGTTTTTGACAAATTTAAAGTTATATAAACATTAAATACAAAGTGTAATTACCTTTACATGATTTGTGATACTGCATTTTGAACATTAAAGTTTTAAATGTGAAACAAGTTTGATAAAAAAAAAAAAAAATGATTTATGATACTGTATTTTGAACATTAAAGTTTTATATGTGAAACAAGTTTGATAAAAGAAAAATTATTTAAAACAAAGATTGTGGAGAAATTTGGAACTTGTATAAAAGTTTTAACAATTTTAAACTCATACAAACATTAATTTCAGGAGTCTAATTGACTTTACGTACGTCAGAATCCTTCAATCTGTACACTAAATTTTTAAATCTCAAAACTAGTCTTATAAAAATGATTTAAAACAAGATTTTGGAAAATTATTAACATTTTGAGAAATGTCAACTTTATAAACTAAGTTTTGACAATATTAAAATCATATAACCATTAATTTCAAGATTGTAATTATTTTTACTTGATTTAGAATACTTTATTATGAACAGTAAATTTTAAATCTAAAACTAGTTTTATAAAAATGTGTCAAAACAAACATTTTGGAAGATTATACTCATTTTGGAAAATCTAGACCTTATTAACAAGTTTTTTAAAAATTTCACATATAAATTAAATATATAAAAACTGTATCAATTACATAATGACAATACGACAGTTAATAAAAATTAAAAAAAAAAAGACAGATAAAATTTAATGGATATTTCGTTCATTTTTATTTTTTCCTTTTCGCTAAAAATATTGTTTAAAGGTCATATAACTTTCAAAAAGGTAAAAAATAAAAAATAAACTGTAAATATTACTGTACGAATATCAGCAAAAACGATGATTTTTTAATATCAATATTATTATATAAAAAAATAATTTCTTTAAACTTGGTACGATTCATTTTTATCAGCCAAAAAAAAAAACGATGATTTTTGAATGTCAATATTATTATACAACAAAATAATTTTTTTAAAATTCGACCTTTTTACAACGTTCCCACCATAAAATCATACGGAGTCCACACCGAACAAAATATATATATATTTTAGTAGTTGAAAAAATATAACTATACGTTGTGCGGCATCTGGGTGGCTTCTATTCCTCTGTTACCGTAAAAGCGGAGACATAGAGGTCAGCCAGGGCAATCCGTTTCCATATATACCCTCTGTTGACAAAATATATTACATATATATATATATAAAATTGCAGGGACAAAAACTATGCTGCTAATGGGGTCAGGAAGACATTCATTGCCTTGGAATTCACGGTGCTTGACGACAAGACTGCAAACGGAGACTCATTCTTCCAAACCCGAGAACCCAATTGAACTATAACTTCGACCTTCTTCATCTTCGTCTGCTCTACTACTAACTCTCCCTCTGTTAATCAGGTATAACAACAACTTCATCACTCATTCTTCTTGATCGCTTCAAGTATGTTCTTTTATATTCTCAATTTGACTTCAAGCACTGATTTTGATTATCACCCATGAATTCCTTCATGGGTTTGATTTCTTTTTTTTCTAAATTTACTTTCAATTCAAAGTCAATATGTTTGCTTGATGAAAGTGAATATGTGAGTCCAAGTGGGTTGCGCTTTTCTTCCATTGTTTCTATAGGATTATAATGTGATGATGATTGGGTGGATAAAGCTGTTATTCATGGTATATCTGTATCTTACAAGCTTTGTGCATAATAGTTTTGATAATCTCTTTTCTTATCTACTTTCTGCTCAAAAAGTCAACAGACTGTTTGATGAAAAATCTCAAAGTAGATAACCCTTTTTTCCTCCCTTTATTTATTAGTTGGTGTTTGTTTTTATATATGCTTAGAAGTTGATGATTTGGGTGGGCAGAGATGGTGTTTTACAGTATCTTTGTGTCCTTAACATGGTTTATTTTGTAATTTCCTGCATAATCTTCATATAGATAGGAATTGCATCTGATAAATGCTTTGATATTTTCTTTGGTTCCCAATAACATTATGGTAAGGTGGCGTCTACCATTTTAATAGAACACAAATTTTTTCTTTTATTTTCCCTTCCTTATGCTGTTGCTGCACCTATGGCTTAAAGAATTTACCCGTCTTGATCTTTTGGTGGCTTTGTTTATGAAAAATATGGTTGTTCTAATTCCACCTTTCCTACTAGTTACTTATCTTGATTAATAGTGGCTACTAAAACGGGTCGTAACAGCATTTAGTTGTGTTAATCTCGGCGAATACTTATTAAGTGTTCCTTTAACTGATATAGCTTAGGTTGGTAACCCATATAGCCTACCATATCTCTAGTGAAATGACTGAAAATTCTTTCTGTAGGGGGCTGCCTCAGGTGCAATATTTTATTTGTTAGGTAAAATCGTGGCC
The DNA here is from genome assembly GCF_031755915.1 of Ziziphus jujuba. Taxonomy (NCBI): domain Eukaryota; kingdom Viridiplantae; phylum Streptophyta; class Magnoliopsida; order Rosales; family Rhamnaceae; genus Ziziphus; species Ziziphus jujuba. The sequence goes on from NC_083383.1 coordinate 27,263,100, forward strand.
TTTACAATGGTAATTGCATGTTGTCATTCCTATTTATACTAATCAAATAGTTTACTTGTATCCTAAAATAACAAAGAGTAAAGCATAATGGAAAGGAAGGACAGAATTGTTTTATCTGCTGAATACAAACTTGTGATATGTTTTTCGATAATAAGAAAAAATAAAATAAAATAGAAAAGAAAAACTTGTGATATCTGAAGGCAGTATGCCAAATAAAAGGCTGCTGCTGCTTCCCTCCAAAATAAATTTGAACTTGCATATTTAGAACTATTGCATTACTAAATTTGTTTATAATTTTTCAGTGTTTTTGTTGAATTTCTAGGGATATAGTACCTACTACAAACCTTTTAACATTCACACTTTGTGAAGCACGGATTGTATCATAGTGGATTGATACAATGTTTATGCTGGCACTGATCATCAGTCTTCATATGTGCTACATGATAACATCAAACTTGTCTTACCTAGAGAAAGCTAAATTTGGTCTTCTGAGTAACTGGTTTTACTGTAACTTCTTATCAAATTTGGATTACTTTCTTAATCCATAATATCTATAATTGTTTCTAAAGTCCTTGTATCGATCTTCTGGGACTCATTTCAGAGGTCAGTCGTTCCTCTTGAATGGAAGTTCGCTCTGTTGTGCTCCATACAAGTTCAGGTTTTAGTGTTTCAGCAAGTTATTCACCAATTGTAATACGTCTAGAGATTTTCTGAAGAATCTAAGTGCCAGTTAGGTGAGTATTATTTATAACAAGCACAGGTTTTAGTGGTTCAGCAAGTTATTCACCAATTGTAATATGCCTAGAGGTGTTCTGAAGAATCTAAGTGCGAGTTAGGTGAGTATGGCACTTAAGGTAATAGGAGCCTTATATATACTGTTAGAAGGTTTTTTGTTCAACCGAACCTTCTACAAATTCACTACTTTTTAAATGTTTATAAAAGAAGGCTGAATACTGTTCTGAATTAAAAGTCCGTTGTGGGAAATTGAGAATTTCAGAGTTTTCGCCATGATGCAGAATAAACCTGAAATTCCATGGCTCCATCTTGGGTTTTCAGATATTTGTTTACCATCTTGGCTTTTATATATTTGTTTACCCATTTTACTGTTTTTATCTGCATGGTTTTCATTATCCTGATCTTCTATAACTTATTTCCTTCATTTATTCAAATTTCTGTAGGGAAGAGATTATGTTCTGTTCGTCACTGTTCTCCCTTGTGTCCCTGCAATACTGAAGATTCAAATACATGAATTAAGAAGGCTGAATGGCAAAATCGATCAAGAACAAGAATGTAAACTTATTAAGACTGGTAGAAGAGGGAGCATCGAGCAAGAAGACACAGGAAGAGAAAAGAAAGCAACAAGAGATCCTAGTTCCTTATCTTCCTAAAGATTGTATAACAAACATCCTTATACGGCTTCCTCTTGAGTCTCTCCAAAGGGCAAGGTTTGTATGTAAGCCTTGGTATAATATCATTAATAATGCCAAATTCATAGATTCCCATCTTTGTCGATCCGAAACTGTTTTAATCTTTCTAATCGAGAGACGAAGTTCATTCTCTTCTTCTATGTCATCAAGTCCTCCCGAGAAGCCAAATAGCATTTCAGTTGAAAACAAACTTCTTCAGTCAAAACCTCTACCATTTTTTGAGCAACGTTATCCTGCTTCAAGTTTTTCTGTCCAGTTCCGAGAATTTAATGGTGAAAATAGTGAGATAGGAGAGTACAATTTAAGGTGCATGGGAAATATCAGAGCTACCTGCAATGGTCTAATTTTGCTCGATAACAAAATGAAGAAAGGAGGACTAATAGTCATGAATCCAGTGACTAGGAAGATGAGTACTCTTCCACCAGGTACTCTGTTTCCTCCCCATATGGAATCTTATGCTTTTGCATTAAGTAATGTTACAGGTGAATATAAAGTAGTGCACTTATTTCGGGATAACTTGGGGCATGTCAGTTGTGAGATCCTGAATCTTGGAATGAAATTTTGGAGAGAGATCAATGGTCCTTCATTTGGACTTTTTGGTTGGTTTGGATATAGCCCTGTTTCAGCAATTGGAGCTCTGCATTGGATTCCTCAGATTGACCATAGCGATTACATCATTTCTATGGAAGTAGACATGGAAAAGTTTCACCAAGTTCCACTCCCGAAATGTTGCAGAACTTATGACCGGATTGTTGAGCTGGGTGGCTGCTTGAGTTTCATCACTCATCATGAGGAAGTCAGTCAAATAGACATTTGGATCTTGAAAAGTTTATTCGGGGAAGTCTGGACATTGCAGCATAGTATAACTGTGGGTACCATATTGGACATGGTTCCTCTTTGTAGCTTAAGAATCAAGGGAGATGTGGTATTTATGAGAGATGAAGATCGCTCTTTCTACATTTATGATTTTGAACTCCAAGAGATGAAAAAAGTTGAGTTGGTGAAAGGAGATGTTCCATTATCTGCTTCATATCTGCCTCATATCAACAGCCTTGTCTCATGGTGTAGCAGCGACGGAGCTCAATACATGGAAGATTGATTTGTACTCTCTTTGGTATTTGATTTGCCATATATAGATGCGTGTATATTTTCTGTCGTTTTGTAATTGGAACCTCTAACATTGTTGATAGCTGGCTTCCATTGCGAGATAGACGTGAATATAACGGAATCCAGATAATGAAAATGCCTAAAAATTAAGCATTTTTTGCTGACAAAATGGCTCTCCAAATTTCATTGTCCTCCTATTAAGTTTCCTAAATGGGGGGTTCATCTTTTCCTTTCCTGAATTCCACTTCTTTTATAATAACACCCTAAACTATTAAGAGGGGGGGTGGGGGGGTGGGGCGGTGGTGGTGGTGGTGGTGGTGGTGGTGGAAATGGTAATAAATTTTTTTATTTTTTACGAGGTGGGGGTTTCAATTTTTGGGGATACAACTTGATCAATAAGAATTATAGAATTCAATATCTACTGCAATAAGGAAAGTAAATAAAAATAAATTACACTAGAACTCTTTCTATTTTGCAAGTTGTGCTAAATTATCAAGAATTAAAGATAACTTGCAGCGAAACTTTCTCAAGGATTTTTCATTTATTTTTTTCCGCTTTAAATTTTCAAAGGCCAAAAAGAAAAGAAATCGTTCCTGTTGGTTTAATACCTTTGATCAAGAAGCTAAATCTTGTAATTAGTCAAAGGATAACAAAAAAAAAAAAGGTCATGTGTTAAATAATTTGAAACAGTTGTTGAAGAAAATTATATCATTAGTCATTAGGGAAGACAATGATAATTAAACTACCTAAAAAAAATAATAATAATAAAAGAAGAAGCCAATAATGCATACTAGTAGATATTATCAAAACAACATGCAAACACTGATTCACTACAAATTTAAAGAGAAAGGGCTCACTCAAAATGCAGCAACTACAGGTTTTGGAGGGTTAACTAGAAATACATCAAGAAGCTGATCAATTGAAGTGTATTTCAAATCTGGATACAGCTTTGAAGCTTCAATAATGTCCTCTCCTACTTCAAAATTCATCAAGTCACCCTTCACAAACATAATATGAAGGATGGAAATCTGTATGTTCTGCGGATGTGGAAGGGCTGCAAAAGATTAAAACAACAATAAATATTGCTAAAGTTTTTGATATCGGTAATATAATTGTTATGTGGTATGTTGTATCTTATATGACATATATATATATATATATATATAAAAGGTTTATTCTTTGTAAAAATGTTTTTGACAGATGATTTGAGCTTTTAAATTTATATAATCTAAAATGGAGATCTATTTTTGAAAATCCCTTTTAACCTTCTATAGCCAAACATACATGGATTTTTTACCCAAATATAGGTGGGTTAAAAGAGCTTTTTTTTTTTTTTTTTTTTAAATTTTAAATTTTGATTTTTTATTATTAATTCAAAAAACAAAAGGGTTTCTTTAAAAAATGTATCTCCACGTTTTGATTAGATTAGTTTAAAAGTCTATTTATTTTAGAAAAGCCTTGTTAAAAGGAACAGATTTCATATATATATCTATATATATATATTTGTCTGTATAAATTAACAAACCGTGAGTGCCATAATGTTGAGAGAGATATAATCAAGTGGTCCAAGAACAACCTATTTTTATAGTCCTTTTATAAATTTTTTTTAACATGTGGTAAAAATAAAATAAAATAATTAAAATATTTAATCATATCAATTATTTATTTGTCGCATGTCAAAAATTATTTATAGAAAGATCATATAAAAATAGATAATTCAAACACCATCTGATTTTAATTTTTTTTTTCAGATGTTTTATAATAATAATAGTAATACCATCCGCTTTGCCCCTTCCGTAAACATTGATATTGTCTCGGATATCATGATAGCTAAGCAAATAATTCACGAAATAAGAAGCAAAACAATTTGCAGAAACAAAAGGGTAAGGAATCCCAGCTTCTTCTGATGCTCGTCTTATTTTTTTTTTTTTTATCAAAAAAAATTGTAGAAAAGGAGGCGAAGGATTCACCTTATCCTCTTCACATCCAAAATCTGACTGAAAAATCTCTGAAAATAATTAATATTCAAATATTATTAATTATGTCAAAAAAATATTAATAGATAGGCTAGTGGGAGTGAGTTTATGACAATTATTCCTTTGGAAAAAAAAATAGTAACACTTTGAAGAAGAAATAAAAATTGAAAAACAAATTATTTAAATCCAAATTAACTTTTGATCAATAATAAGACACATGCTAGAGGGGAAAGGAAAAGGTCTAATGTGTGGACTGAACACCAACCAAACTAGAAACAAAACCTTAAAGATTAAAAAATAAATTAATCATTAAAGTCCCAAAAAAGGTAAATTATATAAGAAATAAAATACGGAATTAATATGATATGTATGATTTATGCACATAGTATTAATGATGTGGAGGCTTCAATTAATATAGAAGGGAGTGTTTATTTAAGGAAAAATAAAAATAAAATAAAACATGACAAAAAGAGGGAGTGTTTAACTATTTGAGTTATTGCAAAGGAGGAGACATTGGCAACCTTTACATTACCAGCGACTTTGATAGCATCAATGATCTTCAACTGTTCAAAAACCTGAGGGTATGCCACTACTGAAATGACCCCATCTACTTGTTTAATCAACCTCACCAGCTTCTCATGCTCTTCCAATTCTTCCTTCAACAAAATGTTCATTTACATATCAAATCATCAGGGGGAAAAAAAAAATCTATATTATAAAGTTATGATCTGTTGGGAAACATAAGGTGAAAAAGTGATGAGTTTTTTTTTTTTCTTTTTTTGTTTCTTTTTTTTTTTTTTTTTTTTTGTGTTGAAACGTCATGTGATGATGTGTTTTTTTATTTTTTTTTGGGTGAAATGTAATGTGATGATGTGTTAAATGCTGAAGATGTTATTTGAATTAATAATTTAAAATTCAAAATAATCGAATTGAGTAAGTGAAACATTTAAACATTTGCCACGTTGACAAGGTTTCCAATATAAAGTGAAATTATATTCCTAGCATATCAAAATCCTAGTAACATGTATATAAATCAGCTTCGCCATTGCGAATACCAGATGCCCAGTCTAGGCACATCTGGCAACAACTCTTCATGGTTTCTCGGCTGTCGGCCGAAAATCTTATGGGCTTTGCCCATGTCTAACATATGCAGCCATGGACGATCTGAGAGATGACAATCCGGCCAGAGCCAAGGGGGAGAGAAAGAAGGCGGTTTTTGTGCGTACGTGAGAGAGAGAGAGAGAGAGAGAGAGAGAGAGAGAGAGAGAAGGAAAAAAATAATAATAATTTTTTATGGTAACATGTGGCACACATCAATTGCTAAGACGTGACACCTACCAATAGATATGATACGTGGCATTTGTCAAGAATCCTTTTAAATATTCTATTATCTAGTAAATTCCATTCTAGAAAATAAATACAATTTTATAAATTTATAACTTTTTAACATTAAGTCAAAATTAAGCGTACTATTAGTCTATGGATTTGTATTGATGAGCACTATCAAATGGTACATAAGTCAAACTCAAAATCCATATAAATAGAAAGTCAACCCTAAACTCAGTGTGGACCACACCTTGTTATGATCATAACTTTCTAATCTCAGTTTCGATTTTAGTGTACTATTAGTCTACGAACTAGAGTTAACGAGTACTTAATTACGGTGCCTTGGTCAAATGAAATTTCTTTCGTAGTAAAAAATCAACTATGGGATCTACTTACTCAACCTGGATCAGTCTTCGTTAAACTTGGTTAAAAATTCAACTACAACTTGAACTACTACATGCAATTACTACTTGGACTACTTGGTGATATAATCCCTTGACTGATCATAGGGAATACATACCATCTCTGAACATAACTATATGGTAATGAGTAACCATTTGGGGTACACCACCATATACCAAACCTCCAAGAGGTAACGAAATCTAGAGCTTTGATACCAAGTTGTCAATATTCTCCTTGAGTTACCTATCAAAAACCCTAGAATAGCCTCGAGTAAAGACCCCCACCTGAAATTCTACAGAATATTTGGTAGCATCTCTCTGCAAAATGGACTCCCCAAATATATCCTGCACAAAAAACTTAATTTGAAACTATACATCTACCTTATTCCTTCAATTTTAATACAAGTTTCACAAAATTCCAGGATTTCAATAACAATAGCGTTAAAATGCAAATATGAGTAAAATTTAATAAACCATAAAAATAAACTTTTATATGTGTTGGGATCCCTTCCATAGCTTACTACCTATATTCCAAGATGGTCCCAACTTTTACCAAACTTTTACTCAGCATAGGAATTATGTGCCTCTATGACTCATGCCGCCCACACCTTTCACTTAGTACAATCTCATATTTTTATAACACTTTATGAATATATCAAACACATAAATGCAAATAGAACAATAATAAAGATAATAATAATAATAATAATAAATATAATACAACCTAGGCTCCAGACCCTTGATGTGACATCCCATATCGTTGGAAAATGAACAAAGCATGCCTTATAAGAAGGTGTGGATACATTTTCCTTGAGAGGCCTTATAAAACCATGCGGGCTGGGTCCAAAAGGGACAATATCTCATGCGGGTGGACTGGGCTGTTACACTTGATCATTTAGTCTACCTTGTTAAAATCTAGATAATATATAGATACAAATTATATGCTAATAATCAATAAATAGTAAGGCAACTTTTAATAAAATAAATTACATTTAAAAAAATGCACAAAAAGAACAATACTTTAAATTGAATGATTGAGGTTTTAACAATCCAGAACCAACGTAAATATATGTGTATAAATATACATATGTTATCCACATAACTGTATACAACCTCTCTAAGAATTTGGATAATCCATCCAAGAATGCAATACTCGCTGAATGCAATACTCGCTTGAATGCTAACACACCAACCCAAAGACTAACTCATTTATCTGAAGGCTACAATATATGCTGAAGGCTAATACATCAATCCTAAAGCTATGATATCTGCCTGAAGGATGCAGCACTTGCTCCAAGGCTAATACATCCACCTTAAGGGTACGATACTTGCTCGAAGGCTGCAATACCTGTCCGAAGACTAATACATCTGCTCAAAAGCTATGATACCTGCGTGAAGGCTAATAAGCCTTCTCAAAGGCTACTATATCTCTGAATCCATTAAGTCATCCATTCAGACAAATACCACAAATTTATAGTTGATAATAATAATACTAGTAGTAGTACTAGTAACAGTAGTCGTAGTAGTAGTTGTAGTAGTAGTAATAATAGTAACCATCGTAATCATAAATAGGTAAGATAGGACTAAAACTAATAAATACATAACATAACTCATACACTCGTAGCAGAGGTATACTGGATGTACCATATAGTACATAATGCACAATCCCAAAATATTAACTGTTCGTAAGTAGTTAATATAATGACCGTCCAACCTGCTAGCCTCGTAGGTAGTAGAAATACAATACTAAGCTGTTCCCGAGCCAAGCTTGGTCGCTGCTCCCGTACGATGTAATACACTATAGCATAACATAACATAATATATATTTATATATATATACTGTAACACCCCGTCCCAAACCACATCGAAATTCGTGCACGTTGACCGAGGTTGACCGTTGACTGAGCGGGTCAAAAGTTGACTTTTTGTTCCAGTTGAAATTTTGTATTGACCAGGGTACCGTGGCGAAGTGCATGATGCCCCGAGTTTGTAGACTAGTAGCACGTCGAAAACGGAGCTACGGTTTGAAAGTTATGGGCAAAACAAGTTGAGGTGCAAACTGTCCAGAAGGTGCCGGGAGTTGACTTTTGTATGGTTGTAAAGTACTCATCGATACGAGTTCATAGACTAGCGGCACGCTTAAATCGGACATCTGGTTAAAAAGTTATGGACGTTTGAAGTTTGCCGAATACCATAATATTTTATTATATTTGACTTAAGTGCACAGTAACACCACGTGTCGTCACCTGATTGGTCCACGTGGATGAACAGTGTCATCACGGTGGCTTTTATTTGGCAAAAAATCTCAGGGAGGAGAGAGAAAGAGAGAGAGAGAGGGAGACAACCGGCCGCCGGATTCCGACAAATTTTCTGGTCGATTCTCGTTACACGCGCCGGCCAGACGGAAGGCTCTCCCCATTTCCGACCAAACCCCAAAATCTCACGACCGCCGGCCGCCGGATGCTCCCAGATTGAGCCGGCGAAGCTCAGCGGTGATTTTCCCCTCCACCGCTGGCCACCGCCGTTTGACCCATTTCCGGCCGTTTTCCGGCCACACACGCCAGCCACCCCTCACCACCTCCTCATTTCCGGCCAGCCCACCAAATTTCACGGCCATCGGACCTCCGACGCGCTGGGATCGGAGCGTTTTCCGGCGAGGCGCCGAAAACCTTTAAACCCCGATTTCTCCGCCGTCCGGCCTCCGTTTGCCTTACCGCCGGTCCCATTGGAATCCTCTCCCCTTCATCTACAAAACCCCCAAAAATCTCAGCCAACGGCCACCGAACACGCCACCGCCGCCGACGGTTGACTGTGACCGCGGCGGCTCACCGGAAGTCACTGTTCCGGCGAGTACCCAGTTGCACCGCCGGTCCCTGTCCACTGATTCCGACTCCCTGAATCCAAATCCGGGGTCCTTTTCCGCCAACTCGAGACGGATTGAGAGGATCGAAGACTTGAATTTCGAAAGCTTTCCGGCGAGATTTCGGCCACCACCGGTCCGATCTCCGGGAAGTAAGACCGGATTTGTAATCCTCATCGCTCAAGCTTTGATTTGGTATATTACTCATCAACTTTGGTTGTCGTTTGTGTTCGCTCTCCGGGTACCCATTTGGGAGTTACCCGATTAAAATATTAATATTTTTGGTTTGGTGTATTGTGGATGTTTTAGGTGCACGTGCAAGTAGTGGAGTCGATCCTGCGGAGGATCTTGATTGAGATACGTGCTTAAGGTGAGTGACCCACCTTCAAATTAATTTCGGAAATTAAATTTGTGAATATTATGTGTGATTTGTATATTTGGAATTTATATTCTAGGTGCCAAATATTTAATTGATTTATTGTGGAAATTGTTGGTGAATTTATTTTGATTAAAGAAAATATGCATTATATAAATTTATGCCATGTGAAAATTATTTTATAGTGTTGAGAATTTTGGAATTCAATTATATATGAAATTCTTGTGGTTTTAACATTATTGTGGGCATGATTTGATTTTCAAATATTTCAAGGAAAATATTTGTTTATGTTGGTGACTTCAATTTTTGTAAGTATGCCCATGGAATATATTGTGATCTAAATTATTATATTTCAAAAATAATTATGCTATTGGAAGAATTTGAATATTTAAATTGGTGGATTTGGGAGTTGGTGGATTTGAAAATCATGAATTTATGACGATGATTATAAAGGAATTGTGGAAAAATTATGGGTTTAATTGGATGAGATAAACTCGGTATATTTATGGAAAAATTGAAATTTTGAAATGTATTGATTTATGATTTTTAGATGCACCATACACGTACTGGTGTTCTGTTTATATGTGATATGATTAGTGTGCACACGGATGTGATTAGCGCGCTGGTGGGTGTGAGTAGCGCGCAGGTGATTTTATGGGGTTGTCCTGTGGTTGCCATCGGATGAGGGTAGGCCGCCCCTCCATGGCTGGGACACCTATTAGCAGCGGTGCAGTGGGACGCCACGCGACTGTATACCGGTTTCTCTCTATAACCTCCTGTCTGGCGGTACCTTGGGATGTTGGGTACTGTTGGCGCCACTGGTATATAGTGGGTGCATCAAGTGATTTTCAGAACTGCGATTTTAAATAACTATTCTGAAATTGTATTGGAATTAAAAATATAAGTAATACTGATTTTGGTATTTATTCGAATGGGGATTTTAAATTGGTTTAATTTTCCCTTTACTTAATTATTCAATAAATTAATTTCTTTTAATTATAAATTTTGGATGCTTGACTTATTATATTTTATTTTATATTCATTTGAATGAATTGATATCTTGGTTTTCGGGGATTACGAATAAAGGGTTTTGTGAAAAGGTTTAAAAGGGGAACTTTTCCAACCGAGAGAATTGTAAAGGTTTTGAGAGAAATTATTATTTCCAATTAATTATTATTTATATACTTTATTACCGTGGTATTATAATTGTATAGTAGATAGGGTCACTCACTGAGATGATTAGCATCTCATATTTTTAAATTCCGTTCCTCTAGGTACCAGGTTTGTTGGTATTCATCCGGAGCGGACTTGATCTTCATCGCTGTCTTAGTTCGTGAAGTACCCTGTTCTTCCTTTATTGCAGTTGTAATATTCTTTCATCCATGTTGTATTCTATACTTAGTAGTACTTCCTGAAGCTCTGTATACTGTATTGGACACTTATGTATTAATTTTGCACTGGATTACTGTTGTTAATTTAAAGTGCTGTAAATTTGTGGAATCAACTTGTAGTATTGTGGGAGGAATAAGGGTATGTTTATAGAAGTGTGTTTTTAATGCAGGAAAATTGTGGTAAGTCCATCCCTTAGGGGAGGTTCTGCCAGATTTTCCATTGGAGGGTCCGGTAGGGTTTCCCTGGGATCAAGGTTTGTCTAGGGTTCCGGTGAGGAATTTTGGACGGGTCCTGACATATACATGCATCAAAAAGACATTTGAGCACCATACGATATACCAATGCTGCCATGTGATGCTTGGCATTTCAAACACCACTTAACAGATTTTTTTTGGGGGGGGGAGGGGAGGGAGGGGGGGTGGGGAAGAGAACTTACATGCAGTCCCATTAGCTCCCAACGATGCAGGTGCGAAATAACTTGCCATCTTACGGCCAAAGGGGTGGCTAATATCGTTACAATAGAAACACCACCTACCCTCACTCACCTTAGCGTCTATAGTGTTGGCAAAACCTGCCATCCTTCGGATTAGGAAAGGTGGCTAATGCTACCATCATAAAATGTCTAGCTACCTTCTCTTATCACAGCTCATAAAAGACGACTATATATAATATGCGTGCTAATTCATAACATAACAGTACAGAACACTAGTAATATATTGTGCATCTACAGACTAACTAGTCATATAAATATATATACCATTACAAAAACATTAACTTCTCATAATTACATCTTAAAATCGTTATTAAATGTTTTAAACAAATAAATAAATAAATAGGTAAAAAAATTTTAAACCGAAAATATAATTTTAAGGAATTGTACTACCGTAACATCATTTTGATATTAAGTATTTTTATAACTTTTAATTCTCTTAGCATAAATAAATAAATAATTAATTAATATAATTAGCCTTACAGAAATCCTATGCACGTATTCATTTATACACACACATTATGCAAACATATTTTAATTACACATTTACCTTATCAAGGTTAAAATTTATGATAAATCATTTTGCAATTCAAACAAAGATTATAGTCAAAATTATAGTGTCGAAACATTTTAAGGAAACCATTTAAATTAATATCCTTTTTAATTCTATAGCTAACTAAAATAAATAAATATAAACAATTAATTTTTCCAAATTCACAATTATACATACAGCCCCACACACATACAATCACACAAACATGCATATATATACATATATATATATATATATATATATATATAGAAAAACCACATTGAAAATTCAACATCAAAATAATAATAATAATAATAATAATAATAATAGTTAATATTTAATTATACCTAATTTAGTTTCAAAAACCAAACCACTTTTATATCAACCTCAAAAATCACATTCTAGAATTCAAAATTCAAGTAACAAATAAAACTAGTTAAAAAAGCATTTTCATTTTGGATTTATAGCAATTCTATAAAATACATTTGCTAATATAAATATTAATAATATAAATAACATGCTAGCTTTAACCTTCGTAGAATAATTCCAATTAAACACAATAAACATACTTATGGAAATCCATAAAAATTGAATTTACACATTCTATTAGTATAAATGCCACAATCAAAAAAAATATTTATTATAAATATTTTATAACTCAGAGATTGAACTTGAAAGAGATATACCACTCATAGTATTGATGCTGCTTATTCTTGATCCATCGTAGGGTCAGCCAATGGCCTCATCCCGGATGCCTACAATACACAAAAAAACATTACTTTTGCTTCCATAAAAAAAAAAAAATATATATATATATATATATGTATAAATAACCACGGCTAAAAATATGTGTTTAATATTAAAAATTTAATCACCAGTAGTCTAACTACCAATAGAACCCAATGACCTATTGCTCTAAAATTGAAGTTTTTCTATTTATACTCAATTTCATAAAATTAAACATTCTTTAAGTTTTCTTAATTGTTAAGAACCTGATTTATTTTTGAAAACTTCCATTACACACCAATTTTTAATGTAGTTTCCAAATTAGCTAAAAAATAATGAAACTTTAAATACTCAACCATAATTAGCAATTTATATATCAAATCAAAGCTTGTAAGACATAGATCAAAGATACTTGGCTTAAACATCCCGAACTTACCATCAATGGCTATAAAGTTTTGCCAAAGTTCAACTCATTCTATCTCCAAAAATGTGGAGATTTAGGGGGACAAAAAATGGTGGAAAGGAGGAACAAATCGACTTTGATGTTGCTGGTGCTGGATGCTTGATTTGGGCGCATCCAACGATGGCTCACCGTGGTTTTCCGACTGCCGGTTGGAAATCTCATGGGCTTTGCCCATGTTCAATGCATGCAGCTCATGGACGGCCGAAGAGATGGCAATCCAGCCAAAACGTGGGGTGGGGGGAGAGAAAGAGAGACAGAGGAAAAGAAAAAGAAAAAAATAATAAAAATTGTTTATGGTGACATGTGGCACCCATCGATTGATGACACGTGACACTTGTTTGGGATCTATCTAGATATTCTACCATCCGATAAAATCAATCCTAGGAAAATAAGCACGACTATATAGATTTGTAACTTTTCAATCATAGGTTCAAATGTACATAAGTCAAAATCAAAATCCATACAAATAAAAAGTCAATCTTGGGCTTGCTGATCAGCCAAGACCTCGCCTTGTTATAAGTAGAACTTTCTAATCTTAGCTTTGATTTTAGCGTACTGCTAGTTTAGGAACTCAGATTTACGAATCCCTCACTATGATGCCTTGGTCAAAGCACAATTCCTCTCACAATAAAAAGTCAACTGTGGGACTCATTTGGTCAATCCCAATAAACTTTGGTTAATAGTTCAAATTCAAAATGTTTTCTTGAATCGGAGTGTTATAATTGCATTGCGGCTAGGGAAGAAGTAATGGAATCAGATTGGGCTATTGTGGGAGGATTGGGTCGAGGTAGATAGGTATGTCTGGAGTTTAAGATAGGGTTTGATTGAATTTCATCTTCATCAAATGATTGATAAGGAAAGAGGGAATGTAACACCCCGGTCGGAAGTACATCAGAAATTTTCTCGCTTTGACCAAGTTTTACCATCATTGACCAAATATGGTCAAATTTTGACTTTTTGTTCCAGGTGGAATTTCATGTTAATCGAGGCACCATTATGGAGTACACATCAAACCGAGTTCATAGACTAGTAGCAAGTCAAAAACAGAACTACTGTTTGAAAGTTATGAGCCAATCAAGTTGCGGTCGAAACTGTCTGAGCGTGCCGAATTTGAATTTTTATTTTTGTGAAATTTTACTTTTACTCATATATGGTTGTGAAGTACTTGTCGAGACAAGTCAGTAGACTGGTGGCACGTTTAGTTTGAATTTGTCCATTTTTCTCAGGATTAATTTTACTGAGTAATATAATGTTTAAAGAAAACTTTTAAGTATGACATGTGTCACCAAATATGATGCACCATGTGTCGCATTTATAGGGCACCATGTGTCATCCCAAATATAATATAATACTATTATTTTTTATTTTTTAGTTTTCTTTTTCTTTTTTCCCCACGTGGGAAAACAACCCCCTCCCTCTCTTCTTCCTTTCTTCTTCTTCTTCTTTTCCCACGAAACATAGGCACCTCACTCTCTCTCTCCTTCTCCTTCTCTGCCCACCAAAAAGTGCTCCCTTAGACTACCCTATCGTGGACACAAGCCGAATAGGTGGAGAGCCATGGGAAGTTCGGCCGGCAGTAGGAACGGCATGGAAAACCGTAGCCGGACGCACCTAGATTGGGCTTCTGTTGCTAGCAATGGCAAGATTAGTTTTTCGACAATCCAATCAATTCCCTACCGAATTGATGTCCCTTTCTAGCATTCTTGGACCTTCTGAGCTCAATTTTGAGGTCCATTCAATTCCTTACAGTTTGAGAGATATGACAAGTTGAACTTTGGCCAAAACTTTCTTTCCATCCATTTTTTTGGTCACCGCTAGTCGAGTTGAGCCCAACGGAGGTTGGTACCTTATTCCTCAACTCTTTAGCTTTACATTGATACCTTATTTGTGAATTTTAGTGGTATATTTGAAAGATTGCCATTTTTGAATAATTATTATATTGAATGTGGAAAAATAAAAATTTAAATTAAATTGTATATGTATATGTGTTTTATGTGTACATGTGTATGAGTATGTTGTCAATACATGCATTTTATATATATGGTGATTTGTATATATGGTAATGTGTGAATATGCACACACGTAAATATGTATATATATATATATATATATATATATGTATCTGTATAAATATGTATTTGTTGAAGGCATTGTATATATATATATATGTGGATATTATGCTTGTTAATTCGTTTGTTGAAAAGTTTCATGTATATATTTAAACGTATGAATATATATATATATATATGTGAATATATGTATAGATATCTATGGATGACTATATATATATATATATATATTTTGTGAATTTAAATATATATAGATATATCTATATATATATATATATATATAAATTTATATAAATTTTTAGGTGATAAATAAAGCTCAAGGAAATTTATGAAATATTGGTATTAAATTATTGAGCTCAAGAATACGTATTTATGTGTTTAGATAATTATGGATTTGATTTTATGTGTTGAAAAATTGGTATATTTAAATTGATGGATTTTGTGATGATGATTAAAAGAGAATATGAAATTTTATGGATTTTCTAAAAGTGTATAAATTCAATTTTATTTTATCAAAACTCGATATTTTATAATATTATAAAATTTTATAGTTTTTAAGATGCATCATATTGTACTGGTGTTCTGTACTATATATATTGTTAAGCGCGCAAATTTATATGGTCATCCTATGTGATGCTAAGGACCTGAGGGTTGACAAGCTTTATACAATGCACGTAAGCCATCCCTTTCCATGGCCAAGATGATTGTCTACTATATTACGATTATCTTGTGGCGCCATAGGCCTAAGGGTTGGCAAATATATCTGTATAGTGAGTATTAGCCGCCCCCTTCCTTGGTAGCAGAATGGATGTTTATTAAGCGTGCAAGTTATATTCAAGATCGTTCTTCTGAGGGTAGGCAAGTATAATACAAAACGAGTACCAATCGTCTCCCTCCTTGGCCACAGGATGATTGTCATAAGAGTGCATATATGTATGGTCATCCTGTGAGAGCTATGGGCCATGATAAGTTCTATGCACAGTGAGCATCAGCTGCCCTTACAGTTGACTTTTTAGCCATGACAAATTATAAGTATCGGCGCCGTTAGGACACCAAGATGACCATTTCCAAGTTTCTCTCTTTAACTTTTTGTTAGGCTGTACTTGGGATGCTGGGTACCGTTTGACATCACTGGTATATAGTATGGTGCATCAAATATCTTTATATATATATATATATGTATGTTATATTATATTATTTTTATATGTGCCACACCGTACGGGGACAACAAACCAATGCGATCCATGTAGAGCTAGCTTTGTAACTGTGTTATCTACAAATCCAGGGGATTGGATAGCCAGTATGGGCAACCACCCTGAACTATATTGGTAGCAGAGTGCTGATGATAGCTGGTATCATGGATTGCGTAGTATGTTAGATGGTATCGTATGTATCTCTGATACGAGTGTGTATATTTCGTAATATGTTAGGAATTTTAAAATATTATTTATCTTATGTCATCTTATCCATTTTTGATATGATTTTTCTAATATTATACTTAATTGCTTTCTTGTTATTACTATTATTTATTCATAAATTAATTTCTTAATATTATCCTTATTACTTTTATTATTATTACTATTATTAATATTATTGATGTTATTAATATTGTTATTATTATTGTTGTTGTTGTTGTTGTTGTTGTTTTTAACATGGTTGCTTATTACTATTATTACTATTATTATTGTTGTTGTTGTTGTTGTTGTTGTTTATTTATTTATTAATTATTATCATCATTTCTAGCGGTCATTATTATTATCATGATTACAACCCTTTACGTCATCATTATTAATACTTTCGTTTCTATCATTATTGTTGTTGTGTTCGTTACTATTATTTATTATAATTATTACTATTTTCATTATTGACAATTATTATTATTATTATCTTCATTATCATTATTATAATTATTGTTGTTACTATTTTTTATTTATCTATTATTAACAATGTGTTTACCAATAAAATTGTTATCAATTATTATCGTAGTTGTTATAATCAATTGTAAAGATCATTATAATTAATATTTGTTATTATTATTATTATTATTATTTATTTATTTGACTATTATTGTTTTCGTTATTATTAATTATTATTATTATCATTATCATTATTATTATTAATATTATCATCATTATTATTATGAAGCCTTTGAGCAAATATATAAGCCTTTGGGCAAGTATGTAAGTCTTCGAACAAGTATGAAAGCTTCGGGCAAGTATGTAAGCCTTCGGGCAAGTGTGGTACCATGCGAGCAAGATGCGCTATTATTGTTATTAATAATATTATTATTGTTGTTGTATTATTTCCCTCCTATCTATATTATACATTGGTGCGTTGTAAAATGATATTTGAAATGTATTGGAAATATACGACACTAAGTGGGTGGTATGGGCAAATGTGAATAATTAAAGGTATTTTGTGTTTTAAAATTATTTTATATATATATATATAGCTATATTTATATTTTGTTATTGAAGTGCTGTCAATTGTGGAATTATTTGTAGTAAGGAGGGATGGATAAGATGATACGATATAGGAATGTGTTTTTGTGCAGGTAATTTATGGGACATGCTCCACCTTTAGGAAAGATGCTGTTGGATTTTTCCTAGGACGGTGCGGTTGGATTTCTCTGGAATCAGGGCTTAACTAGGGTTTAAGGAAGGGATCTTAAACGAGTCCTGACAAGGAAGGATTTTGAAAGGGAAAGACTCTTTCAACTAAAGAAATGTGCATGGAAGGATAAATATGATCTTGGACAGGAGCAAAACATGCAAAGCCACTCTGAGAACTTAACGATTAACACAAGGATGAGGTAAAGATTTCAATTTACTAGTGTAAGGCTTTGACCAAGGATAAATAAACATTCAAATTTTAAAAAAAAAATTAAAATTTGGTGGTTTTTGGAATAAAATTTCAAAAGGAGATTTGTTGCCCTAAATGCGTATAATTAAGCGATAAATTAAATAAAAAGTTGTGAAAAAGGCATAGGACCTAAATTTTTAAGAGAGACTAGCTTGTGACAACAAAGTGAGTCCTATTTCACGGATCTGTCAATGTAGTTGTTCGACACATCCATTTTGCTGTGGTGTGTGTGGAGTGGTAAAAAAATGATTTATTCCATGTTGTTGAATGAAAGTAATTTTTTAATTTCAGAAATTAGCCACCATTGTTAGAATAAAATGAAATAACAGGTAAAAACTTTCAATAGTATTTTTAAAAGTAATAAACAAGAAGTAACATCCCATTTATGTTTTATAGGAAAAATCCATACATTCTATTTTATTGGATAAATCCATACATACTTAGAGAAGTGATTCACAAAATTGACATAAAAGAATAGCCAGCATGAGATTTTAATGATGCTGGGCCCCGTACATCTAAATAAACTAGTTGTAGGGGCTGTGAGCTGGACAAAGAAAAATTACCAAGAAGAAGTCTATGGGATTTATTCCTCCTAGAAGGGTCATAATAAAATTTTTTATTAATAGAAATAGGAATCGAATAGTGATTAACAATCTGATGAAGAATAATGTCTGATGGGTGACCAAGCCTTTGATACCAATCTTGAAGGCTTGTGTTCATTGTGGAAAAGACAGAATGGGAATTATGGGATGATAGTGGATGTGGTGGCCATTCATAAGTATAACCATTAAGGGGACTCTTAAGCAACACCGAACCTTGTCCAAAGATCTTTCACAAAATAATAAGTGGGCAAGAATTCAATTGAGGTATTGTTAGAACGACAAAATTTAGAAATTGAAAGAAGATTTCTTTTCATTTGTGGAACATAAAGAACATCAATAAGAAGAAACGGACAAGATGGAGAGTTCAATTTTGAGAAACTAATATGAGTTATTAGAAGTTTAGTACCACTGCCCACTGTTATCTCATCAATGTTGTCACACTTAAGATGCAGGGATAAATTATGCAGATCTGTTGAGACATGATGGAGGCACTCGAGTCTAGAGGCAAGGAGTGGTATTAGGTGGTATAGTTAGAGAGGCCTAAGAATAGACCCAGAATGATGGCCTGCAGAGGAGGAGGAGCCCTAGGAAGTTATTGTTGAATTTATGATGTACATGTCCACTATTTTCAGAGTAGGAACAAAATAGAGCAGAGTGGCCTTAAATGGAACAAAGTTGGAAATGTCCCTTGTACATATTAGATGGAGTGAAAGAACGAGAGTGCTAATTAATGCTAGATGGGGATGACAAAGTAGAAGCCTTGCGAGACAGTGGGGAAATTATTACCCAAGAAATGATATTAGGGAGGCATAGATTGAGAGCCCTGCTGCATGGACAGTTAAAGCATGATCTTTTGGTTTTGGGTGAATTTGATTCTTATAGTTTGCATGTTCCATGAGTTTTTCATAGATCTCCTCAAAGGAAATTAACATGTCCCTCGTACGAAACGTAGCTGAGATATTCTCAAAGTCAGAGGAAAGAATGTTGAGAATGTATATCACCAATTCATCATTGGTAACAACATTGTCGATAAAGGTGAGCTCATCCACTACCCCCTTAACATCATGAAGGTAATCATACATTGATCTTGAGCCTTGAGACCATATAAGTCATTCACGGAGACACATCAAATAGGAACGAGAGGGTTTAATGAAAGTTAAAGGCCAATTTTTGCCAAGCTTTGCATGGTGTTTCAGCATCTAAAACAAAGTGAGTAACATCTTGATGAAGGGAAGCAAATTTGGCATTGAGAAAGGAGGGAAGCTTGACGAATCCAAAATAATATATGGATTTGAAGACTTGGTAGTGTCAGACAATATTGGTGATTGACTTGGGAGAGTTCTATTAATTAAGTCGTACAGATCGTACCTAATAAAAAGAGCATCAAACTATTTCTTCCAAGAAAAGTATGTGTTCTTTGTCAATTTGAGTGGGGCTTGAGTTGCCGCATTAATGACAACAAGGGTTCGATTGGCAAAGATTGGATCATTACTCAAAGCACGAGAGGGAGAAGAAGATGTAACCGAAGATGAGGCCATTGAAAAAAAAAAAGAAAAGAAAAAAAAGAAAAAAAAAGAACTCGTTTGAGTATTTATGCCCTGATACCATATAAACGTAGAAAGATGTTGGAAAAGCTTATATCATTCATTGATTAACTGGTGCATAAATACATGATGTATTAAAAAGAGATAAGACTAACTGAACTATACACATGGGCTATGCATTAACAATTACAACAAATAAACGTCAGTAGCTAAACTAAATATTACAAATAATAACTAATTACAATATGCAGCTGTTAGAATGAACATATATTGGATGACCCAATAATATGCTTGCCTTTACCATCTGTCTCCCAAAGTATCCATTTCCCCCAAATATCAAAATCTTGTATTTTCCTTCATTACTTCCCATTTCTGCTTTATTATTATTATTATTATTATTATTATTATTTATGCCCTGGGCATTGATCTCCTTTTATTTGCTCTCTCTCTCTCTCTCTCTCTCTCTCTATATATATATATATATATGTATTGACTTTCTTCGAGACTTTTTCTTTTTCCCCTAATATATTATGAAGGGCTTTCTATGAGGCTTAGTTTTTGAAAATAGATTTTTACATATTTAAAATAACTTGAAAATATTCTTGTATTTAGTTATTTAATAATGTTAGAATTACTAAACTATTTATCAAATTTATTTATTAAATTATGTGGCAAATGACATGAAAATATTTAATTGATTTATTTTTTTATTCACTTATTTATTTAAAAATTTACTTTTCTATATCTAGGTTGTAATGATATGTTAACTAATAATATATTAACATATGTCATTTCCTAAATAGTTTTGGTAAATATTTTGATACACATAGCAATTATTGTTAATAATTAATATAGACCACTTGTTTTAATTTGAATTTTTTCCTCAATATCAAATTAGTAAATTTATTTGGATCTATTTGAAATTATTTAAATAAAAAATTTTCAAAATAAAATTAAGATTACATCACATAAATGAAATGAAATGAAATATATTCTTTTTTTAAAATTGAGGATAGAATTTGACTTTGAAATTTCAAAAACACAATAACAAAGGGATTTAGTATGGACCAAAAAAGATATATACTAGATATATTATTCTTTTATTAACATTTTAACCACTCTGTTAATATTGTTTAGCTAAAAATATATAAGATTTGTAACACCCCGCCCCGAAATATGCCTGAAATTTATCAAGTTAATCAAAGTTAATCGGGTTTGATCGTCGTTGATCAAGAAGGGTTAAACTTTGACTTTTGACTCGGCAAGAATTCTAGGTTGACCGAGGCACAGTCGCGAAGTACGCATCGATCCGATTTCGTAGACTAGTACCATGATGAAAACGGAGTTACAGTTTGAAAGTTATGGGCAAAACAAGTGGAGATTCAAATTGTCCGAGGGTGCCGAAGTTGACTTTTTATTGTTATAGAAATTAACTTTGACTCATATACGGTTGTGAAGTACTCATTGATACGAGTCCATAGACTAGCAGCATGCTTGATTTCGACATTTCGGTGAAACGTTATGGACCTGCAAATTTTTTTCAAATACTATATTATTTTAATATTATTTTTAAACGTGTGAACCGTTTGCGCCATGTGTAACATTATGAAATGTGCCATGTGTCACGACAAGGAAATGCCACATGTCAGCCATGATTAAATACTACATTATTTTATATTATATTATTATTTTCTATATATTTATTATTTTCTTTTTCTTCCCCATGTCGGGAAATGCCCCACGAGCTTTTTCTTCTTCTTCTTCCTTCTCTCCTCCTCCCTCTCGGCCCCACCTTGCTTTCTCCATTTTCGACCGCTAGAAGGCCACACGCGCCGGCCACTGTCGAAACCCAATCGCCGGTGAGCTTGGCTGCGAAGTTTGGTGGCTGGCTAATCGGCGACGCGCCAGATTGGCGGGTAAAGCCGGCGGCGGTGCAAATTCCATTTCCGACGATTTCGCCGTTTTCCGACATACCCAGTCTAAATTTATACTTTATCCCCCCTATTTTAGGGCCTGTGATCTAAAAAATGGCCTCCATTTGTTCAATTTCGAAACGCATTGTGAGATATGCGGAGGAGGAGCTCAACCGAAGCTTCCTGGAAAAATTTCGGCCACGACCAGCAGGTTTGTGGTCAATGGAGGTTAGAAATGTGTTTCTCATCTTATTAGTTTTCTATAGGCACCTCATTTGTAAATTTTGGTTAACGTTTGTGTTAAATCCTCCGGATAACTGTGTATAATTTATCCGATTAAAATATTATTTTAATCGGTTTGTGTATTGTTGATGCTTTAGGAGCACGTGTGAATTATGGAATTGATCCTATGGAGGATTTTGGTATAATTGCGTGCTCGAGGTGAATGACCCACCTTCAAAACTATTTTGGGGACTATTAAAAATATATATATTTTGTGTTATTTGAAATTATGAAAAATAAATATGTTGATATTGAGAGGAATTGATATTTAAAATTTATAATACCAAATTATGATTAATTAATATATGTAATGTCACTGAACTATATTTTGGGATTGTGAAAATATATATATATATATATATATATATGGTACTAATTGAATTTATGAAAAATGTGCTACATATGTTTAGTATTGAAGAGATTGTTATTTGAGCTTATGATGATGATTTATGTTGACTTAGTGCATGTATTGCATCAAAAATTATATTTTGGGTTCTTAAATAAACTATGTTTTAAATTGTTATTAAATTTATTTTTGAATTTATGATGGCAAAAGTTTATTGATTTAAGCATATATTGCATGGAATTCATATATTTGGTTTTAAACAAGTTATGGATTTAATTATGATCGATTATTGTTAAATTTATATTATGGAATTAATTGAGTATAATAAATGTACTTATGTGGAGTTAAGCAAATATGAAATTTATGTGATTTTGATATAAATTGATTTTAAGATTTTGAGAAAAATAATTGTATTAAAGTATTGAGTTCAAAATCCGTATTTATACGTTTAATTATTTATGGATCAGGTTTTCATGGTGTTGAAAATTGTTATATTTAAATGGATGGATCTGAAATTGATGGATTTTAAAGTGATGAATTTATTATGAGGATTAAAGAAAAATGTAGGATTGTGAATTTGAAAAATTGTATAATTCCCACGGTGAATTTTGGAAAAACTTGGTATTTTAATAAATTTAGTAATTGAGTTTAGATGAACTCATACAGTGCTGGTGTTCTATACTGTATATGTGGATGAGCGCGCAAATTGTAATATCGTCCGTGAGTTGCCATCGGACCGAGGGCAGACAAGTTTTATATAGTGCACATAAGCCGCCCCCCTCCATGGCCGGGATGACGGGTTAAGTAGCGGCGCTGTCGGGACGCCGAAGCGACCGTGTGCAAGTTCTCTCTTTAACCCCCCGCCAAATGGTGCTCGGGACGCTGGGTATCATAGGATATCACTGGTATATAGTGTGGTGCGTCAAGTTATTTTCTCGACACGAACTTCAAACCAAGATGCTTTAAAATCGTATTTAAAATTAAACGTATTTAATTTTTGTTTTATTGCTTATTTCAAACAAATATTTTCTAAAATGTATTTATTCATGTTTTTATCAATTATTTTAAACTGGTGTTTTAGAATTTTATTTTACCATGCTGATATTATTTATTTAAATTTTGAGATTTTAACATGAATTTCATTGTATTCCTTTATCTATTTTAAATTGAAGTTTAAAATCTATTAAAATGTTTTTTTGATTATTTCATTGATTTAAATAATAAAATTTGTAATTTATATATTGAGTTTATTTTTGTTTTATGCCAAATTTCTTTAATACAAGTTTATTTATGATTTTATTTATTTTATCTAGTGATGTCTTATTCTAAATTTAATTATTAGATTTTTAAAATATTTCAATGTATATATTTAGTTCTAAATTAATATTTGTATTTATGTGCATTCTAAATTACTACATTTCGCTTAATTTGATATTTCCTTAACTATTTTTAATATAAATTTTATTGTGATTTTGCTTATTTTATTTATGATATTTTGTGTACAATTTAATAATTGTTATTAAAATTATTCTTGTTTCTTATTATACATTCTAGATCTTTAATTTAATGTATTTTATTTATAATTTATTTAATTAATTATTCCTTGATTTTTGGGTTACAATTATTGGGTTTTGTGAAAATGTTTTAAAAGAGAAATTTTTCCAACTAAGTGAACTGTGAGAGTTTCGAGAGAAAGCAATATTTCAACTACTTATTATTTACTTGATTATTTATTATTAATTAATCAAGTTCATTTTATCGTTATATTATTATTATTATTATTATTATTATTATTATTATGATTGTGTCGTAGTTAGGGTCACTCACTGAGATGATTAGCATATCATGTTTTTAAATTCCATTCCCCTAGATCTAGGTTAGTAGACATTGATCATCCGGAGGCGAGTTCGATGACTTGTTCGCTGCTGAAAGTTCAAGGAGCCTTACTTACTTTTCTTCACTATCGTGTATTGTTTCCTTTATCCTTTGTTGTAATAAATTTCATGTTTAATTGTATCTCGATAAAGCTCTGTATACTGTCTTGGATATTTATTTATTAGTTATGCACTGATTTTCTGTTTTTTATTTGAAGTGCTGCAAATTTGTGGAATTAAATTGTAGTAAGGTGGGAGGAATAAGGTGGTGTATATAGAAGTGTATTTTCAGTGCAGGAAGTTTGTGCTAAGTCCAACCCTTGGGGGAGGTTCTACCGGATTTTCCATTGGAGGATCCGGTAGGGTTTTCTTGGGATCAGGGCTTATCTAGGGTTCCGGTGAGGAATTTTGAACAGATCCTGATAAGATTGCTACCATATGTTAATGTATTTGACAAGGTTTTTGACAAGTATCATTTAGGCGTTAAATAAATACTATCCCATGGTTATTTTTTACCCAAAAAAGAAAACAAAAATAAAAAGACTATGGAAGATCTAGGAGGTGCCAGCAAATAGATTAGGAAGCTTCAAAAAAAAAAAATGTAAGGAGTTTGGAATTTATTTGACCAAAACTTTAAAGGTTCAAATTCCCTATCATTTAAGTTAGAAGTTTAATTATACCTGCAAAATTATTTATGTAGATTGCAAAGTTTACTTGCTGTCAGGATCCATCCAAAATTCGTCACCGGAACCCTAGACAAGCCCTGATCCCAGGGAAATACCACCGAACCTTCCATTGGAAAATCCGGCAGCATTTCCCCTAAGGGTAGGACTAACCAAAAATTTCCTGCACTAAAAACACACTTCTATAAACATCCCCTTATTCCTCCCACATTACTACAATATATTTTCACAAATTTACAACACTCCAAATGAATAACAGTAACCCAGTGCATAATTAATACATAAATGTCCGAGACAGTATACAGAGTTTCATGAAGTACTATTAAGCATAGAATACAACAAGGATGAAAGAAATATTACAATTGCAATAAATGAAGACAAAGGTACTTCTCAAACTAAGACAACGATGAAGATCAAGTCCGCTCCGGATGAATATCGACAAAACCTGGTACCTAGAGGAATGAAATTTTAAAATATGAGATGCTAATCATCTTAGTGAGTGACTCTATCTACTGTACAATTATAATACCACGATACTTAAGTAGATAAATAATAATTAATTGGAAATAATATTTTCTCTCCAAACCCTTACGATTCTCTCGGTTGGAAAGGTTCCCCTTTTAAAACACTTTCACAAAATCCTTTATTCGTATTCCCCGAAAACCAAGACATCAATTTATTCGACTAAATATCAAATAAAATATAATAAATCAAGCATTCAAAATTTACAATTAAAAGAAATTAATTTATTGAATAATTAAGTAAAGGGAAAATTAAATCAATTTAAAAAATCCCCATTCGAATAAATAATAAAAACAGCATTAATTATATTCTTAATTCCAATACAATTTCAAAATATTTATTTTAAAATCCCAGTTCTGAAAATCACTTGATGCATCCACTATATACCAGTGGCGCCAACAGTACCCAGCGTCCCGAGGTACCGCCAGACAGGAGGTTATAGATAGAAACCGGCATACGATCGCGTGGCGTCCCACCGCGCCGCTGCAAACAGGTGTCCCGACCATGGAGGGGCGGCCTACCCTCATCCGATGACAAACACAGGACAACCCCATAAATCACCTGCACGTTACTCACACCCACCTGCGCGCTAATCACATCCATGTGCGCACTAATCACATCCATATATACAGAACACCAGTACATGTATGGTGCATCTAAAAATCATAAAATCCACATATTTATTTTATATCTCAAAATCTCATATTTTCCATAAACATACCGGGTTTATTCCATCCAATTAAACCCGTAAATTTTCCACAATTCCGTTATAATCATCGCCATAAATTCATCACATAAATGCCATAATTTTCAAATCCACCAGCTCTCAATTTCCACCAATTTAAATATTCAAAATTTTCCAATGGCATAATATTTTTGAAATATGATAAATTAAGTCACATAATATTCCATGGGCATACTTATAAAAATTGAAGCCACCAACTTAAACAAATATTTTCCTTGAAATATTTGAAAATCAAATCATGCCCAAAAATAATATTTAAATCCAAATAAAATTAATAATTGAAACCACCGTGCTCATGCATGATAAATACAATTAAATCACAATAAAAATCCGAAATTCATTTCTAACCCAACTTTTCATTTAGCAGCAATAAACAGATGTATACATATAAAATAATATTTTTCCCACAATTAAATTCAATTTCCTCCACATGAACATAATTCTGGATATCAAATTAATATAAAATAAATATAATTAATCACCCCAAAATAAATTAAAGGTGGGTCACTCGCCTGGAGCACGCAATTAACCTAAGATCCTCCATGGGATCAATTCCACGACTCACCCGTGCTCCTAGAACAACAACATTACACATCTCAAATAAATTAATATTTTATTCGGATAAATAATACTCGGTGGGGGTCTAACACAAACGTTAACCAAAATTGACAAATTATATGTCTATGGAAAGCTTGTGAGATGAGGATCACATTACCGACCTCCATTAAACTCAATTCAACCGACGGTGGCCAAAATTTAGCCGGAAAGCTTTGATCGAGTTTAAACTTGAGGGATCTCTCAAACGGTGGGGATTTTGGGCAATCTAACCCCGGAAATGGACTCAGAGGGGTCAAAAATGATGGGATAGAGGTATGGGGTGAGCTGGGTTGGCCGGAAAACACAAGAAAAGAGGAGAGAGAAAATTTCTGGCCGGTGGCTTCTCCGGCCCGATCTGGGCGCATTCGGCGACTGGTGGCCGTGAAATTTTGCAGCCGAGCTCGCCTCCGTCCCCCGCTCCTCTCTGGCTAGCACGTGTAGAAAGGTGGTGGCCGGAAAATGTGCAGCAGGGAGAGAGATGTATCGGCGGGAAGGAGAAAATGAAGAAAGAAGGAAAAGAAGGAAGAAGAAGGCTCGGGGAGGGGGGATGGTGTTTTCCCACGTGGGGGAAAAGAGAAAAAAAAAAGAAAAAAGAAAAGAAAAAGAAAAGAAATTAAAAATAATTAAATAATATTTAAAATAATATTATTATATAAAATAAAAATAATAAAATAATACGATATTAAGCATGGTTGACATGTGGCATCTCACCATGGTGACACATGGTCACATTTATTAAGTCACACGTGGCACATTGTTACACGTTTAAAAATAATATTAAAATAATACAGTGTTTGAAAAACTCTACAAGTCCATAACTTTCAAACCACATGTCCAAATCGGACGTGCCGCTAGTCTACGGACTCGTATCGACAAGCACTTTACAACCATGTATGAGTCAAAACTCATTTCCCCATAAATAAAAAGTCAACTCCGGCACCCTTGGACAGTTTGGACCTCAACTTGTTTTACTCATAACTTTCAAACCGTAGCTCTCTTTTCGACGTGCTACTAGTCTACGAACGCGTGCCAATGTGTACTTCGTAACGGTATCTCAGTCAACCTAGAATTCTATCCGAGTCAAAAAGTCAAATTTTGACCCCTTGGTCAATGGTCAACGATCAAAGTCAACGATCAACGGTCAATCTCGGTCAAAGTTGGAAAATTTCCGTTGTACTTTGGGACGGGGTGTTACACTTGCACCCGAAAGGGTGGAGCAAGGGGTAGGAAGCCAATTAATTCATCACTTAGCAAGTTTAAGATTGTGAGTTCAATTTTTGACAAACCTCATGTGCATCTCAAGTGTACTCCATCATGGTCAAATCATAGGTGAGGGAAGGAGTAAAAACTCTCCTTCACCGATGAACCTATCACTCTCTGCGGATATTATCCCTCAAGCCACTACTTTCGCTATTGGGTTTTTTTATTCAGAGCTTCTGAAGAGGTCTCCTATCTTTAGACTACTTTCAGCAGCTGATATTATTTCCCAGTTTAGCCACTATTCTTGCCACTATTTTCGCTATAGGTTTTTTATTTAGAGCTTCTCAAGAAGTCTCCTATCTTTGGACTATTATCGCTTGAGAATACTTAACTTCAAAATTCTTTCTAACTCTGAAATCAACTGCTCTACAAAGACCATGGTGTTATAAGAGTAACTATCATTACATTTGAACCATCCCCTGATTCACACTCAGGCGATGTGGGATTAGATACCAGGTAGCCTACTAGTGCCTTTTGTACCCTCCCACACTGGTTATTACAATCTACCCCCTTTGAGGCCTACCTTTCTAGCTAGCACACTTCCAACTAAGTATAGTTAAGTACAAGTTGTAATATCATTTGTAAGACCCCACCTACAACAATAGACTTGTCCATCTCTAATGATATTATTCCCAATGTAACCAGCACACTTGGTATGATATTTTTGTTCAGAACTTCTTAGTAGGTCACTCATTCTTGGACTACTCTCTCCCGAACATACTTAACTTTGGAATTCTTTCTAATATTAAAGCCAATTACTCTAAAAAGGCCTAGGCGTTAGAAAGTGACTATCATTACATTTAAACCATCCTCATACCACACTCAGACAATATGGGATTAGACATTAGATAGCCTACCAGTGCCTCTTGCACCCACCCATACTGGTTATCACAATCCACCCTTTTAAGACCCAGCGTCTTCGCTAGCACATGTCTAACTAGGTACTTTTCTGACTTGGTATAAACTTTGATACCATTTGTAACATTTTACTTCTATTGGCAGACTTGCCACTCTCATTATTGTAACACCCCGTCCCAAAGTACAATAAAAATTTTTCAACTTTGACCGAGGTTGACCGTTGATCGTTGACTTTGACCGTTGACCATTGACCAAGGAGTCAAAAGTTGACTTTTTGACTCGGATGGAATTCTAGGTTGACTGAGGTATCATTACAAAGTACACATTGGCACGAGTTCGTAGACTAGTAGCACGTAACAAATGGCGCTACGGTTTGAAAGTTATGAGTAAAACAAGTTGAGGTCCAAACTGTCCAAGGGTGCCGAAGTTGACCTTTTATTTATGGGGAAATGAGTTTTGACTCATATATGGTTGTAAAGTACTCGTCGATACGAGTCCGTAGACTAGCGGCACGTCCGATTTGGACATGTGGTTTGAAAGTTATGAACCTGTAGAGTTTTTTAAATACTGTATTATTTTAATATTATTTTTAAACGTGCAACAATGTGCCACTTGTGACTTAATAAATGTGACCATGTGTCACCATGGTGAGATGCCACATGTCAACCATGCTTAATATCCTATTATTTTATTATTGTTATTTTATATAATAATATTATTTAATTATTTTTAATTTATTTTCTTTTTCTTTTCTTTTTTCTTTTTTCTCTCTTTTCCCCCACGTGGGAAAACACCAGCCCCCCTCCCCCGAGCCTTCTTCTTCCTTCTTCTCCTTCTTTTTTCATTTTCTCCTTCCCGCCGATACATCTCTCTCCCTGCTGCACATTTTTTGGCCACCACCTTGCTACACGCGCCGGCCAGAGCGGAGCGGGGGACAGAGGTGAGCTCGGCCGCAAAATTTCATGGCCACCAGTCACCGGACGCGCCCAGATCGGGCCGGAGAAGCCGCCGGCCGGAAATTTTCTCTCTCCTCTTTTCTTGTGTTTTCAGGCCAACCCAGCTCACCCCATACCTCTATCCCACCATTTTCGACCCCTCTGAGTCTATTTTTGGGGTTAGATTGCCCAAAATCCCCACCGTTTGAGAGATCCCTCAAGTTTAAACTCGGCCGAAGCTTTTCGGCCAAATTCCGGCCACCGCCGGTTGAATTGAGCTCAATGGAGGTCTGTAATGTGATCCTCATCTCACAAGCTTTCCATAGACATATAATTTGTCAATTTTGGTTAACGTTTGTGTTAGACCCCCGGGTACCGAGTATTATTTATCCGAATAAAATATTAGTTTATTTGAGATGTGTAATGTTGTTGTTCTAGGAGCACGGGTGAGTCGTGGAATTGATCCCATGGAGGATCTTAGGTTAATTGTGTGCTCCAGGTGAGTGACCCACCTTTAATTTATTTTGGGGTGATTAATTATATTTATTTTATATTAATTTGATATGCAGAATTATGTTCATGTGATG
This sequence comes from Ziziphus jujuba, assembly GCF_031755915.1. NCBI lineage: Eukaryota > Viridiplantae > Streptophyta > Magnoliopsida > Rosales > Rhamnaceae > Ziziphus > Ziziphus jujuba. The sequence continues at coordinate 27,293,855 of NC_083383.1, forward strand.
GAAATTGAATTTAATTGTGGGAAAATATTATTTTATATGTATACATCTGTTTATTGCTGCTAAATGAAAAGTTGGGTTAGAAATGAATTTCGGATTTTTATTGTGATTTAATTGTATTTATCACGCATGAGCACGGTGGTTTCAATTAATTAATTTTATTTGGATTTAAATATTATTTTTGGGCATGATTTGATTTTCAAATATTTTAAGGAAAATATTTATTTAAGTTGGTGGCTTCAATTTTTATAAGTATGCCCATGGAATATTATGTGACTTAATTTATCATATTTCAAAAATATTATGCCATTGGAAAATTTTGAATATTTAAATTGGTGGAAATTGAGAGCTGGTGGATTTGAAAATTATGGCATTTATGTGATGAATTTATGGTGATGATTATAAAGGAATTGTGGAAACTTTACGGGTTTAATTAGATGGAATAAACCCGGTATGTTTATGAAAAATTTGAGATTTTGAGATATAAAATAAATATGTGGATTTTATGGTTTTTAGATGCACCATACACGTACTGGTGTTCTGTATATATGGATGTAATTAGTGTGCACATGGATGTGATTAGCGCGCAGGTGGGTGTGAGTAGCGCGCAGGTGATTTATGGGGTTGTCCTGTGTTTGCCATCGGATGAGGGTAGGCCGGCCCTCCATGGCCGGGACATCTGTTTGCAGCGGCGCGGTGGGATGCCACGCGACCTATGCCGGTTTCTCTCTATAACCTCCTGTCTGGCGATACCTCGGGACGCTGGGTACTGTTGGCGCCACTGGTATATAGTGGGTGCATCAAGTGATTTTCAGAATTGGGATTTTAAAATAAATATTTTGAAATTGTATTGGAATTAAGAATATAATTAATGCTGTTTTTATTATTTATTCGAATGGGGATTTTTTAAATTGATTTAATTTTCCCTTTACATAATTATTCAATAAATTAATTTTTTTTAATTGTAAATTTTGAATGCTTGATTTATTATATTTTATTTGATATTTAGTCGAATAAATTGATGTCTTGGTTTTCGGGGAATACGAATAAAGGATTTTGTGAAAGTGTTTTAAAAGGGGAACCTTTCCAACCGAGAGAATCGTAAGGGTTTTGAGAGAAAATATTATTTCCAATTAATTATTATTTATCTACTTAATTATCGTGGTATTATAATTGTACAGTAGATAGAGTCACTCACTAAGATGATTAGCATCTCATATTTTTAAATTCCGTTCTTCTAGGTACCAGGTTTTGTCGATATTCATCCGGAGCGGACTCGATCTTCATCGCTGTCTTAGTTCGAGAAGTACCTTTGTCTTCATTTATTGCAATTGTAATATTTCTTTCATCCTTGTTGTATTCTATGCTTAATAGTACTTCATGAAGCTTTGTATACTGTCTCGGACATTTATGTATTAATTATGCATTGGGTTACTGTTATTTATTTGGAGTGCTGTAAATTTGTGGAAATATATTGTAGTAATGTGGAAGGAATAAGGGGATGTTTATAGAAGTGTGTTTTCAGTGCAGGAAATTTTTGGTTAATCCTACCCTTAGGGGAGGTGCTGCCGGATTTTCCAGTGGAAGGTTCGGTGGTATTTCCCTTGGATCAGGGCTTGTCTAGGATTCCGGTGAGGAATTTTGGACGGGTCCTGACAATTATCCTCAATTTAGCCACCACACTGGATATAAGATTTTTTGTTCAAAGCTTCTTAGGAGGTTACTCATATTTAAACTACTCTAGTCCAAGCATGCTTAACTTCGGAGTTTTTTTGAACGCAAAAACCAACTTTCTAGCAGACCTGTCACTCTCTACCGATATTATCCTCAATTTAGCCACCATACTAGGTATGTGATTTTTTGCTCAAAGCTTCTTAGGAGGTTATCCATCCTTAGACTACTATAGCCCGAGCATTCTTAACTTTGGAGTTCTTTTAAACCCTAAAACTAACTGCTTTACAAAGGTTCTTGCATTTTGAAAGTGAGTATCATTATATTTGAACCATCTTTATTCCACAGCCAAGTGATGTGGGATTGTACACCAGGTAATCAGCTAGTGCCTAGACCCTGCCTAAACTAGTGGTTACAATCTACCTCCCTTGGGGGTCCAATGTCCTCATTGGCACACTTCTGCATCAAATAGCCTGCTAGTGTCTAGAATCGCTCACACTAGTCGTTACAATCCACTTCTCTTAGGATTCAGCATCCTCATTAGCACACTTCTTGTCAGGTATAGGCACTGATACCATTTTTAAAATCTTACCTCTACTAGCAGACCTATTACTTTGTTGATATTTTTTCCAATTTAGCTACCGTACTAGATATGAGATTTTTTATTCAGAGGTTCCAAAAAGGTTATCCATCTTTAGACTACTTTCGCTTGAGCATGCTTAAGTTTAGAGTTTTTCTTTAACCCTAAAACCAACCATTCTGAAAAAACTTTAACTTTATGAGATTGACAATTATTATATTTGAATTATCTCTTAATTCACACTATGGTGATATAGGATTGAATACTAAGTAGCCTGCCAGTGCATTTTGCACCCCTCCACACTGGTCATCACAAAAGGGGGTTACAAAGGTTGTATATCATTTGTCCTAATGCCAATGAGATCAAAAGGTGGATTGGCAAGGTACATGGAACTAAAAATAGCTTCTTAACCGATGAATACTACTAGAGGCCCCTTTTTTCCATTAAAAAAAAGAAAAGAAATCTACCATTCCTAGGTTGCAAAGGTATGTTAACATATAGCCTTTCAATATTTTTATTAACAAACGAAAGAATGATTACACACGTTGCTTTTAAAGTTTGATTTAAATATTTTAGTTTCAAAAATATCATTATCATTCCATCATTTTTCTTTTTTATTGTTTCATATATACCTCTTATAGATGCTAATTGAAAAGTTTAAAATCTAAAATATTAAAATGTAATATGTATAAATCTCAAAAAATCCACTTAAAATATATTTAACCAAAAAATAAAAATAAAAAAAAAACAACAACTGTAAAGGGGGAGCCCATCAAATGGACCATCAAATTATTTGTGGATGAGTTATTATTATTATATTTTATTTTATTTTAAATAATTTTTATTATATTCTTCTTTAATTGTGATTAATGATCTGCATCTACATACCTAAAAGTTATTTTTTATTTTTTATTTTTAATTTGAATACCTATTCGACAGTCATGGTGTGAACTACTTATGGAACAACATAAGAAAGGATGATCATACTATGTTTTTTTCTTTAGCTAAGAGATCACACTATGATCATTTTTTTTCTTTTTTCTTTTTTTTTTCTTTTTTTTCCTTTTTTTAAGCTAAGAGATCATACTATGTTTTTCAGTAGTTTATGAATGAGGATCCTACTACAGTGTTGGTGCTAAGACTTTTCCCATGAATTTTCATAATATGATTTACGTTTTTTTCAAAAGAAAAAATTATGATACACCTTTTTTTGGGTAATAAATGTGTTTTTTTTTTCTTTTTTTCTTTTTTTTGGGACAAGGACTAAAACCCTTTTTCTACGGGTAACCTAATGTATTCATCTCCCAACGCCTGATTTACTACTTAATCGCTCTTTCTAATGTATTCATCTACCAATGCCTGATTTACTACTTAGTCACTCTTATCCCATCAAAATCACTTCTTATCCCCAACAAGTCTCTCACTTTTCGACTAGGACTACAACCCTTTTTGTACATATTTATAATGTGAAGTTGATTGGGTGGATAAAGCTGCTATCCATGATATATCTGTATCTTACAAGCTTTATGCATAATAGTTTTGATAATCTCTTTTCTTAACCATTATCGGCTCAAGAACCCAATCGACAGTTTGATTTAAAATCTCAAAGTAGATTCCCTTTTTTTTCCACTTTCTTTATCAGTTGGTGTTTGTTTTTATGTATGCTTAAAAGGTGATAGATTTGGGTGGGCAGGGATGATGTTTTACAGTATCTATGTGTCCTTACATGGTTTAATTTTTAATTTCTTGCATGATCTCCATATACATGGGAATTGCATCTGATAATTGCTTTGATATTTTCTTTGGTTCGCAATAGCATTATGGTAAGGTGGAGTCTACCATTTTAATAGAACACAATTTTTCTCTTCTTTTATATTCTTTTCATTATGCTGTTGCAGTTACTTGTCTTGATCCTTTGGTGGCTTTGTTTATGAAAAACATGGTGGTTCTAATTTTACCTTTCCTACTAGTTACTTATCTCGATTAATAGCGGTTACTAAAAGGGTCGTAACTGTGTTTAGTTGTGTTAATCTTGGCGAATACTCATTAAGTATTCCTTTAAGTAACTAATATAGCTGAGGTTGATAACCCATATAGCCTACCATCTATATCAAATTGACTGAATATTCTTTCTGTAGGGCTGCCTCAAGAAAGAACAGAATTGTTTTATCTGCTGAATACAAACTTGTGCTATGTCTTTCGATGATAAAAAAAAATAAAATAAAATAAAAAAGAAAAACTTGTGATATGTCTGAAGGACGTATGCGGAATAACATGGCTTCTGCTGCTTCCCTCAAAAATAAATTTGAACTTGCATATTAAGAACTATTGCATTACTAAATTTGTTTATAATTTTTCAGTGTTTTTATTGCATTTATACGGATATATTACCTACTACAAACCTTTAACATTCACATTTTAAGAAGCATGGATTGTAACATAGTGGATCGATACAATGTCTATTCTGGCACTGATCATCAGACCTCATATGTGTTACATGATAGCGTCAAACTTGTCTTACCTAGAGAAAGCTAAATTGGGTCTTCTGAGTAACTGGCTTTACTGTAACTTCTTATCGAATTCGGATTACTTTCTTAATCCAGAATATGTAAAATAAGTATAATATATTATCAAAACTATTATGCATAAAGCTTGTAAGATAGAGATATATCATGAATAACAGCTTTATCTATCCAATCGTCTCTTCACATTATAAACGTGTACAAAAAGGGTTTTAAAGCACAGTGAGTGACCGAAAGGCTTTCTAACTTACTAGCCAAGACAGCTTAGTATATTAGATAGGGGCATCAATCTATCTTTTAGCTATAGCCTAGCCTGTTGGGTTTTAGTCCTTGTCGAAAAGCGAGAGAAATGTTGGGGATAAGAAGTTATTTTGATGGGATGAAAGAGTGATTAGGTAGTAATAGGCACTGGTAGATGAATACAATAGCTTACCCGTAGAAAAAGGGTTGTAGTCCTTCTCCAAAAAACGTGTATTACAATTTGTTCCTTTCGAAAAAACAAAAAAAGAAGTGAGAGAAATGTTGGTGATAAGAAGTGATTTTGATGGGATGAAAGAGTGATTAGGTAGTTGGGAAATGAATACATTAGGTTACCCGTAGAAAAAGGGCGGTAGTCCTTGTGCCCCCCCCAAAAAAAAAAAAAAAAAAAAAAAAAAAAAAAGAACACTTTTATTACCCAAAAAAACGTGTATTGCAATTTTTTCCTTTCAAAAAAAAAAAACGTAGATCATATTATGAAAATTCATGGGAAAAATCTGGCACCGACACTGAAGTAGGATCCTCATTCATAAACCACTAAAAACATTGTATGATCTCTCAGCTAAAAATCAAATATATATATATGATCATAGTATGATCTCTCAGCTAAATAAAAAACCTTGTATGATCATCCCTTCTTATGTTGTATCCCATATGTATTTCACATCGCTACTGTCCTACAGGTATTCACTCAAAATTTAAAAAAAAAAAAAAAAAAAAAGGACTTTAGGCATGTTAATGTAGATCCCATCATTAATCACAATTAAAAAAATAATAAAAATTATTTCAAATAAAAAAAGTAAAATATAATAATAACTCATCCACAACTAATTTAACGGTCCATTTGATGGGTTTCCTCTTTTCAGAGTTGTTGTTTTTTTTTTTTAAATATATTTTAAGTGGACTTTTTGAGATTTATACATAATTTTTTAGATTTTAGACTTTTCAACCATTATCTCTATCAGAGGTATAAATGAAACAATGGAATGAGAATGACATTTTTGAAACTAAAAAATTTGAATCAAACTTTAAAACAGACGGATGAAATTAATCATTCTTTCATTTGTTAATAAGAATATTAAAAGGCTATAGGTTAGCCTACCTTTGCAACCTAGGAATGGTAGATTGTTTTTCAAATGGAAAAAAATGGGTTTCCAGTGGCATTTATTGATTCAGAACCTATTCAGAAGCTATTTCGATTTCCAGAAACTAAGCTTCATAGACAGCCTTTCATAAAATATAAAGGCCTCGAAGAAAGTCTATATATATATATAGAGAGAGAGAGAGAAAGAGAGAGAGAGAGAGAGCAAATAAGAGGAGATCAATGCCCAGGGCATAAAGACAGAGAAAGAGAGAGAGACAGAGAGAGACAGAGAGAGAGAGCAGAAATGGAAAGTAGTGAAGGAAAATGCAAGATTTTGATATTTGGGGGAAGTGGATACCTTGGGAAATACATGGTGAAGGCAAGCATATTTTTGGGTCATCCAACATATGTTTACTCAAGGCCTCCCACCGCAAAGACCTCTCCTTCTAAGATAGATTTGCTTCATGAGTTTCAAGCCATGGGAGTCTCTATTATCCATGTATAATCACTCTTTCTCTCTCTCTCTCTCTCCTTAAAAACCTCTTCTTTTAAGATAGATTTGCTTCATGAGTTTCAAGCCACGGGAGTCTCTATTTTCCATGCATAATTAATTCTTTTTCTTCCCCCCCCTCCTCTTTCTCTCTCGGTTTGAAGTCTCTACTATTGATGTATAAATCTCTCTCTCTCTCTCTCTCCCCCCACCATGCTGAAGAAGATTTTTTTCATAGGTTATATGTGCCAATAAATCAATTTACTACCACTAAGTTTTTTTTTTTTTATAACAATAATAATTGACATCCTTATCATTTGGTACATCTAAGCCATGGCCTATTTCAAGTTCATTCGGAGCTTTGGCAACCACCATAGGAGGTGTGATGTAGGTGCATCCATTTCAATGGGTGCAAAACTTCTCATTATCATATATAATTTGTATCTTGATTAAGTTTTGGACCAAAATATTTTGAATATATAAGAGCCCCTAGTATGGCTACCACTTATTTATAGCAAATAGATATAATGTATGCATACAACAGTATGTGCATTGCCACTAGGCATATATAAATTTATATATATAATATTGAAATTTGACATACTAAGAATATAATTTCATTTTTATTTTAAAAACTTTGCTAATGGTAAGGTTTCACTTATCAAATAAATTTTTAAATTTTAAATTATTAATTTAGATGACATCTTCAACATTAAACACATCACTATATTTTATTTTACCAAAAAAAAAAAAAAAAAACCTCATCTTGTTTCCACCTTTTGTTCCCAACAAATCATACTCTATACAATACAGTAGATCCTTCCTTTTTTTTCTAATAAAACTTTGATGCGTAAATGAACATTTTGCTGCAGGGAGAATTGGAGGAGCATGAGAAGCTGGTGAGGTTGATTAAACAAGTAGATGTGGTAATTTCAGTACTGGCATACCCTCAGGTTTTTGAACAGCTGAAGATCATTGATGCTATCAAAGTTGCTGATAATGTAAAGGTTGTCACTTTCTCCTTCTTTGTAACAACTCAAATAATTAAAGACTCCCGCATTTTTATTTTTATTTTCTTTTGCTGAAATAAACACTCCATTCTATATTAATTGAAGCCTCCACATCATTAATACTATATACATAAATCATACATATCATATTAATTCAGTATATTTTATTTCTTGTATAATTTATTATTTTGGGACTTAGATGATTAATTTATTTTTAATCTTTAAGGTGTTGTTTCGAGTTTGGTTGACGTCCCGTCCACTCATTAGATCTTTTCCTTTCCCCTCTAGCTTGTGTCTTATTCTTGATCAAAAGTTAATTTGAATTTAAATAATTTTTTTTTCAATTTTTATTTCTTCTTGAAAGTGTTATTATTTTTGTTTATTAATGAATAGTTGTCATAAGCTCACTCCAACTAGCCTATATAATAACAATTTTTTTGACATAATTAATAATATTTAAATATGAATTATTTTCAGAGATTTCTTCCATCAGATTTTGGATGTGAAGAGGATAGGGTGAATCCCTTGCCTCCTTTTCAACAATTTCTTGAAAAAAAAAGAAAAATAAGACGAGCAACAGAAGAAGCTGGCATTCCTTACACTTTTGTTTCTGCAAATTGTTTTGCTTCTTATTTCGTGAATTATTTGCTTAACCCTCATGAAATTCGAGACAATATCAACGTTTATGGAAGCGGCAAAGCTAATGGTATTATTATTATTGTTTTTTCATAAAACATTTTCATACTTTTAGATTCTTATTTCATACAGATAAATATATATATATATATATATAATTTGTCTATGATGTAAATGTCCACATATTTTTCTCATGTGTATTTCAGTATTAACAACAGTTTTTATATAGAGATAACTATTGACAACGATTTTTTTAAAAACCATCGTTAATACTGAAATCCACACGACAATATAGTATAGATCGTTCATACTGTAGAATTTCTTTACATATATATATATATATATATATGAGATTCATTTCTTGTAACTTAGATTTTCACCAATAATTTGATAAATGTTTTGGGCCGTTAAATTAATCTAATCAAAAAGTGGAGATCTATTTTTAAAAAAAAACTTGTATTTATTTTAAAAATAATAATAATAATAATAATAAAAACCCTTTTAATCATCTGATAATTAGGTAATCCATGGCATTTGGATATAGAAGGGTTAAAAAGGATTTTTCGAAAATAGATCTTCACTCTCATATTAGATTAATTTAAAGGTTTAGATCATTTATCAAAAATCTTTGTACAAGCAACAAGCCTTTATATATATATATATATATATATATTAATTAAACTCATTATGATATTTGCTTCAAATATAATTTTCTTATTTTTATTTTTAACTTAGTGGTGTTAAATTATGAAGAAGACATCGCTATGTACACTATCAAAGTAGCAAATGATCCAAGAACAAGCAACCGAATTGTTACCTACAGGCCACCAAAAAATATCATATCACAGCTCGAATTGATTTCACTTTGGGAGAAGAAGATTGGTCGGAATTTTAACAGGGTTCATATTTCTGAACAAGAGATTATCAAGCTCTCTGAAAGTATGCAATTATATTTTATTTGTTAATATACAACATCTTATATAATCATTCTCCTACCATATCATTATACTAAAATTATTTAGATTTTTTTATTACCTTTTATATATTTATAAATTTCAATTTTTGAAACACTAATAAAGACGATTCCAATAGCTTTCAATCATAAAAACTGAAAATTCTTAATTAATTGTTCGTATATATGATATCTATATATACAAAATAAAATTAATTATGCATTTTATAATACCTAGATATATTCATGCTGATGTGAAAAATCTAATTGAAGGACAAAAAAAATATATTACATAAACTAAGATTTGTTACATCAGCATGATGTTGCTTGTAAAGTGAAAGAACATAAGATTCTTATTCAATTCCAGCCAAAAAAAAAATACATATATATATATATATATAAATATATTTCTTATTCAATTGAATTTTTAAAGTCATATAAGATACAACATACCACATATATAAAAATTTATATTACCGATATCAAAAATTTTAGTTATTTATTAAATCATTATTGTTGTTTTAATCTTTTGCAGCCCTTCCATATCCGCAGAACGTACAGATTTCCATCCTTCATGCTATATTTGTGAAGGGTGACTTGATGAATTTTGAAGTAGGAGAGGACATTCTTGAAGCTTCAAAGCTGTATCCAGATTTGAAGTACACTTCAATTGATCAGCTTCTTGATATATTTCTAGTTAACCCTCCAAAACCTGTAGTTGCTGCATTTTGAGCGAGCCCTTCTCTTTAAATTGGTAGTGAATCAGTGTTTGCATGTTGTTTTGATAATATCTACTAGTATGCATTATTGGCTTCTTCTTCTTTTATTATTATTATATGTTTTAGTAGTTTTATTATCATTGTCTTCCCTAATGACTAATTGTAAGATTGATTTAATATTAATATATGTGTTTGCTTTTGGTTAATGATATAATTTCCTTCAACAACTACTATTTCAAAATTATTTTACATGGCTTTTTTTTTTCCTTTACTAATTACAAGATCTAGCTTCTTGATCAAAGGTATTAAACCAAATGGGACGATTTCCTTTCTTTTTTGGACTTTGGCAATTTAAAGGGGAAAAAAATAAATGAAATATCCTTGAGAAAGTTTAATTGCAAATTATCTTTAATTCTTGATGATTTAGCACAACTAGCAAAATAGAAAGAGTTATGCAAGTTATATTCAAATCTGGTGGCTGCTGGCTGTGAAAATTTGAAGATTTGTTCACTGGAGGATGGGCTACATGAAAGTATGATGTGTGTATCAAAGGATTGTCAGAAAAGTGACAAAACCGGCTTTGACCCAGTTCGTGGTGAAAACTGGTCATGAGTATCCATTTTGGGCATGTTTGTTTCACCGGACTGGGCCGGTCAAGACAGGATTGTGTCCCAGTCCGATGTTTGGTAGCAGCATATAGAGATTGTGACAAGTTGACCTCTACAGTGAATTAATCCCCCGATCGAAGGATTAAACTTACCCTCTCTCCCCCCCGAGTCAGTTTTGTCCCAAACTCACCGAGGGTCTCGCTGTCTCTCGTTGTTTCTCGCTAGTCTCGCCTTCAATTCCCACTTCGTTTCACCACCGCAAAACACCTTGCTGTTGTGAAGTATTTGGACAATACAATTGTTATGCCCTGGTTCTGTTTCTTTTCAGGCATTGGAGGCTATTGAAAAATTGCAGAAAAATATTGACCCTCTTATAGTGATTCCCAATGACCGTCTGCTTGATATTGCCGATGAGCAAACACCACTTCAGGATGCTTTTCTTCTTGCTGATGATGTTCTACGTCAAGGAGTGCAAGGAATTTTTTCTTTCTTTTTTTTTTTTTTTTTTTTGGATGTGTGTGTGTGTGCGCGTGTGTGTGTTGGTGGTGGAGAAGTTTGACACTGCTGCAAAAATCAAGGTGATTAAAATTAAAATTTATTTATAAATTATATATTAATTTATTTATAAAATTATATATTAATTTAATTTGTAGGTGTTAAAAAAAATTAAAATTTGTATGTAAATATAAATATATAAATTTACAATTTTAATTAAATATAATATTTTTTTTATGAAAATATAAATATAATTTTTAAAATTTTTATTTTTAAAAAATTTAAAATTAAAATTATAAAATAGTCCAATCTAGTCTGATTCTGCATCAAACATGGGACAATTATTCTATTATTCAGTCCGAAATTATGCCAAACACAATACTATATTATTCTATCATGTCCGATCCCATCCTATCCGATCCGGACCTATCCTGCATACCAAACGCCACCTTTGGGTCTCCCAAGGTTTTAGGAACTTATTGGATATTTTACAATTTGTTTTCTATTTAGTACGTTTTCCAATATATATAGGCTTTTATGCCACTAATAGATAAAAATTCAAAACTAGTTTTGACATTAATATGTTATTAATATTAAAAAAAATTTAGAACTATAATTTTTAACCATAATTCAGAATTTTATGCGTTATCAGTATATGAACTCTTGACAATAAGTTTTATATAATAATATACCAGTCAATCTAAAATCTTGATCACATAAAATATCAACTTTGAGACCTATAAATGGTCCACTTGATCTAACTTATACAATATAAGTATTTTAATATGGATTGTTACACTACAAGTACTTGAAAAACCATAAATACATTTTTAATTGTGTAAATATGTATATATATATATATATATACAGTTTTGATATGATAAGATATTTATGAAAAAGGATTGTGAGGAACAATCATCCATAGCCATCAAATCATAAAAATCATGCAGATCTGATGGCTGTGGATACTGTCAATCATAATTCCTCTATATAAGTCACTTCCCATGTTATTTCTTATATATTTTAGAAAAGATAGCTTGTGGAAAAATGATTCAGTGACATCCCAACTAGGTTGGCACCCTAGCAACAGCATCAACATAACAAGAAATAAAAAAGTTATATAAAAATAAATGAGAATATACAAAAACATCCGAATCCAATAAGTCACATAAAATTGGCCTCATTAACACCTTATTGAGAAAAAGATCCATATAGGGAAAACCTCAACAAGAAGAAAGTTATCAGCGAAAGAACAAAAAACAAAATTTTCATGAACCTGAACATTCTGATAAGGCAAAGCAAAACTAAACTAGGTAAGCCATACCACCATGAAAATTTTAAAAACCAAAACAATAAACTTTAAAAGAGAATTAGCTACGTTATTTCTTTCTCTAAAAATGTATGAGACTCTAAAGTATATACCAGAAAGATAATGCAAACAATTACCCCATTGAGCCTTCATATACCAAGGAACATTCTGAAAGTGATCATTAATTAAACAAACTATATAGCTAGAATCAGAATGTAACCATAAATGATCCCAATGAAATTTCTGAGCATATTCAATAACATGAATGACAAATATATATTTTAAATTCTCATATATATATATATATAAATATATAAATATACATACACATATATATATATGGTTTTGATGTACAAAAAATTATATTTACTCTATTAGATGAAAATATAACATTGAACACCATTTTAAAATAGTCAATTTTATTTTAAAGTGAACAACTCCACTCTCTAGATATGCTGCTTGATAAAGTATTGACTCAGAAGCAAAACCAACCTTTCAGTATCATGAATCATAATCAATCTTAAATTCTTATATTAGATTTTTTTTTTTTTTTTAATTTTTGGGTTGATGAGACCGTATATGTATATACATATACATATGTACGCGCGCAGGCGCGTGTGTGTTTATTTTTTTATTTTTTTATTTTTTTCACTTTTTGAGATTGAAAGGTTTTTTACCTTTTTCCACGGCACGTTTATTGTCACCTAATGACGCGCCAACCGAAGACTGGTGGTGGTTGACTGGATGGCTTCCTTTATAAAAATGGGCAGTGGGGCCGTGCATTATGCGGTTTCCGTATAAAGTAGACTGCAAGAAGAAGAGCCTACCACTATTTTTCACGTGCCTACCATTTGGAAAATCTAAGTTAATTTCATCAATTTAAATACAATTTAATAGCTTAAAAATATCATTAATTTATTTTTAATTTTTTTAAAAATAATTTTTTTATTATTTCATTTTTATTTTTTAAAATAATATCATTTATCTTTTAAAAAATTAATTATAATTTTTAAATTAAAAAATTAAAATATAATTAACACAAACTTTAAAGAATTCAAATATAATATTTTTAAAATTCTATTAATTCTCCATAAATATATTAATATATTTTCACACTTACAGTACAATACCACATGGCACGGTGTCTGTGAATGTGGGATCACATTGGAATTAATGGTTTATTTATTTATTTATTTTTTTTTTTTTTTTGTGTTGGACAGAAAAATCTGGAGTATGTACTCCGTCCATAATGAAGTGGACCTACATCAAGATGTCATATTGATTTTTCTTTCAAAAACAGAAAATAGTTTCTTTTTTTCTTTTTCCTTTTTTTTTTGTGGTTTTCGACTCAGAAGAATAATAAGTATCTGATTCTAATTTAATATTTAGCCCTCTAAATTAATTTTTTTTGGGAAAAATATATAAATTAAATAGTTGGAATTAAGTGAAGGGGAATGGCTTTATTTCATTTATTTGTGATATAATTTTGAAATATTGAATGATTTTATTATTATTATTATTGTTGTTGTTGTTGTTGTAGTTGTTTTATGTCTTTAGGTTAAATTTGATGCACAAGAGCTAAGATACGACCCAAAATACAAGATGATGTCTGAAATTAAACCCAAAAGTATAATATTTATGTGTATATAAGTATATATACATATACATATATATATATATACATATACATATATATATATATATAATCTTTGCTACCTTTTAAAAATTTATTATTTTATTTGAAAATTTGATTATTTCTTCAATGGTATTCGCTTGCTCAAAAAATTAATAACAAAGGACAGTATATATTGTTTTTTTGGCAAATGACAATATTGGTTTGCTCGGCCAAAACTTATACACTAAAGAGGAGGGTTCTCGATTTATGAGTGTACCGGTCTTGTGTCTTGTTTTTTTGTCACTTAGGAGCCATGCGAGAATCGTGATGAAAGTCTCATGCACGGATTTCGAAAGTTGAGTACAACGATTTTTACCCAAAAAAAAAAAAAACAATAATTCACATTTATCAAAAAAAAGGTACAATAATTCACTTTTACCCAAAAAAAAACAAAAGGTACAATAATTCACAGAGCAGTTTTTGCGTTATGGAAAATGAACGATGAACGAGGATCGGAATAATTACTCCATTTAAAAATAAAAAATAAAAAATGGGTAATTTGAAAATGAGTTATTAAGTTTAGCATGGGAGAATTTATTCCTTTCTTTTTTTAAAAAAAAATACTTCCAACACAATAAATTTATTTTTTCAATCATCGAAAAAAAAAACTTTAAATTTAGTTTTTGTTTTAATAATCTATTTAATTTATAAATTATTTAAAAAAAAATTTAATAATTTGAACTTATATTTTTGTAAATATAAATAAAAATATTATATCATTAAAATTATTTGCTTCATCGCTTTTAAATCTAGTTTCATAAGTTATTTTTACTTAAGATTTATATTATATTTATAAAAATTTTAAAAAAAAATATCTAGTTTACGGGAGATTACCATAAAATTAAAAAGAAAAAAAAAGTCTAGTGTAAGAGAAAATCTGTATTAACCTTCAGATCAAAGCTAACAAATGATCCTTCTACATTTTTGGTTCTTTTCTTTTTCTTTTTTCCGACTCCTCCAATTTAACATACGTTTAATAAAATAAATAAATAAATAAATATGGGATGTGACAAATATACATGTAAGTAGAGACATATAAAAAAAAAAATTCTTTATAGAAATTAGGAGAATATATTTTAATAAACCACATCTTAATGCAGATACGATTATGTGTTGAAATTAAGAAAAACATATAACACTTCATGTGATCCTTTCCGAGACTCTGGCTTTCCTCCGAAAATTTTTTGTGTTTTTATAAGGGGTTTTTGGTATTTACGCCTTTAGAATTTTTTACAAATTTGCAATTCGTCTCATGAATTTTATATTTATCATCAATGTTTTTAAAACTACAAAAAAAATTGCAGTTGCAATCTTATATCTAAGGTCATGGGTTTGAATATCTAAAAAGCATAAATGTACAATTCTATAAATTTCATTGACATAGGTGATAAACGTAAAATTAAGGGCAAAATTGTCAGACAATGCAAAATTCAAAGCAACAGACGATAATCCCTGAATTATGGCATCAAGATTTGGTAAAAGAAAAAAGAAAAAGTTTGTAAATAGCCCCTCTATAATTATCGAAATATTTAAGATAAAGATTTCACCCATAAAGAAAAAGAGAAAGAAATACTTGAGATAAAGAGGCATTTCACCTATGTTTCGGCTCGGAAAGGCCAATTTACCCTTATTTTGGGCTTGGCGGATTTAAGCATCAATTTCTGTGGGCTGAATGGTGGGTTTTTGTCATTGTAATATTAGAAATGGATATCATTGAAACTAAAGGATGGCCTAACTGCAAACAAAAGATGGAACAAAGTTCCAAGGATCATAATGAATGAAGACACAAGGGGCATATTTGCCAGTACTGGAATCAAAATCAATCCTAGTATTAGTTTCACAATGTAATTTCCACTTAGCTAGTTCATGGGCAGCAATGTTTTTGGATCTAGGAATCCAATTAAAACAACAAAATTTAAAAGCAAGTCTAAGTTCATAAATACTTTTAATAGTATTTAGGCTTTTGCTAAGAAAGATGGCAATCAAGCAACGGTTTATTCAGATTTTTTTTTTTTTTTTAATCACCAATTGAGCATCACTTTCACATATGGCATAACTCCGGTCTTCTTTAATCGCATAAGTCATGATGAAGAGCAAGTTGAAATGCCGTAGCTTGGCACCGCCTTTAAGAAATAGTAACAGGGCTTTTTTTATAAAAAAAAATGGCCACTCTCCAATTCAATAATTGAAAAATAATAATATTTTTTTTAAAGCTAGCCAACCATGGATAAATATGTCCTTGGTTAAAATTGAAAATCAGCAAAAAAAATTTCCCTTTTCCATTTTCCTTCTTTCTCATATATTTTGGGTTTCACCCTTCATCTTTCTCGTCGAGCTTGTTTTTCTTATTTTCTATTCTCTAACTCTCTTTCTTGTATTTTCTCACTTTTGAAGCTAAATTTAGATAAAGATTTTTTCTTTTTACTTTTTCTTCAAGCTCAAATTTATGTTAAATAAATTTGTATTTTTTAAAGATTTTTTAATATTGATATGTAATAAATTAGTTTATAAGCTGTTATATTTGAATTTAAAAGTATTTAGATTACATATGGTGTGAAAAGTAGTGGAAAAATTTTGTAGATCTATAAATTCGCGAAAAATAGTAAAACCATAAGAAAATTAGTGCAAAAGATGAATTTCAGTTATTTTCTGCTAGTTTGTTAGTTTTCATTAGTTTCCGATCCTTTTCACTAATTCACTGTAGGAAAATGTTAGATTTGGTTTAAAAAAGCAAAATCAGTTTTTTTTAGACTGTTAATATGTTTGCTTAATATTATTCATACTTTTATAAATTTATTAATTTAGTTTAACATTATTTATTTAATTTTGTAATGAAATAGAAAAAGAGGATATTATTTTGCGGTTTTATATGATGGAACGTTGGTGAAAAATGATAGTGGTCTTGAAAGTATCAAAATGGTAAAAATTGAATAGTTTCTATTGGCAAAAATGTACAAAATTAGAGTTAAAGAATGAGATTTTTAATTGTATTGAGATAGAGCAAACAAAGATACTCCACATTAAGGATTTTTATTTTAGTGTTATAGCTATGCATTTTAAATTTATATCCTTTCACAAATATTTTATATCATGGATATATATTCTACTCTATGGTAATGATTTATTATGTTGTGATAATGGAATTTTAAAATTTCACATATGATTGTGGACAACAAAAGTGGTGTGTAACTTCACTAGGGAAATTACAATGTTCATTAAAATTGATATTTTAATGTTTTGCAAACACATCTTTGCTACATCTTTCATAAAACAATAACTAAACTACATCCCTGAGTTCCTCTTCCTTAGGTATTGAAAGCATCAATGAGAAATTTGTAGGGAAAGTTAGGAAATCTGATCCCATAGAATCAGGAAATTAGAATTTGAATTAACAGGATATTTTCTTTTTTAGTTTTTCCTTACTTGTCCTCTCTGTTACTATTTTCTGTTCCTTAATTCTAGGAACCTTGCCTTGTATCCTATCCTATTTAGATACTGATGTAATTCATATTAAAAGGTACAATAAAAAACAGAGTTTTCTTCTTTCTATTTTTTCCTTCATGGTATCAGAGCCTGGTTACTTCCTGCATGAAGAGTGCTGCCGCATGAACAGTGTCACCGCATGAATAGTCCATCTAATCTCGGGATTACCTATGGCTAACCAAAATCCGTGGAAGACGCCTTTGACTGATGTGACCAACAAGGACTCAGCGGTGTCAAAGGAAAGCACCGTGAGTTTGAATCTGAACTCCATCTCGTTCAATGGTTTGGAGGGGTCCTCTAATTCGCTCCAAGTGAATATCCATTGTCTAAATGCAAAAAATTACAAGAAATGGTCACAAACCGTTCATTTGATCTTGGAAGCCAAAGGGAAGCATGGATATCTGACAGGAGAAGTGAGAAAACCTAGAGATGAAGATCCGGCTCTCAAGACTTGGAGATTAGAAAATTCTTTGATTATTGCATGGTTGGTGAATTCAATGGAACCCGCAATTGACAAGCCCTTATGTTCCTGCCAACGGCTAAAGATGTTTGGGATGCAGTTAGGAATACGTATTCTGACATAGAGAATTCTTCACAGATTTTTGATTTAAAATCCAAACTTAGGCATGCAAAACATGGTGACCGAGATGTAACCTCCTACTACGATGAATTGATGATCCTGTGGCAGGAGTTAGATCTATGTTATAATGATATCTGGGAGTGCGCAAATGATAGTGTTTGATTTATGAAACGATAGGATAATGATCTTGTCTTCATGTTCTTGGCAGGACCTAACAAGGAGTTAGATGAGGAGCGGGACCAAATTTTAGGGAAAACTCCTTTACCGACAATTTGTGAGGCTTTCTTAGAAGTTCGGAGAGAAGAAGCATGACAGAATGTGATGCTTAACAAATCTATTCCTATTACTACTAACTCGGAAGTAGAAAGTTCTGCCCTTGTAACTCAGGATTTTCAGGAGGAAGTGAAGAAGGATGGTAAGCAATGTGAACGGTCGTGATGCAAACACTGCAAACGCCCATGGCACACGTGAGAAACATGTTGGAAAATTCATAGCAAGCTTCAAAATTAGAAGAAGAAGTATGGTGGAGAGGGGCGTGCCCTTCAGGCTAGTGTCTCAAATCAAAAGCAGCAGTCTTCTTCAAATTCGTTTCCTTTCAACAAGGAACAAATAGACCAACTGTACAAACTTCTTGAGTCTTAGAAAATTCCTTCTTGTTCATTAGCTCAAAAGGGTAGTTACTTGAAAGCAGCTCTCATTAGTGTCAGCTTCGATCGCACCTGGATCATCAATTCAGGTGCAACTGATCATGTGACAGGGTTGTCAAACCTTTTTTCTTCATATAGTCCTTGTAACTAGAAAATTAAGATTGCAGATGGCTATCTTTCAGCCATTGCAGGAAAAGGTTCTATTGTAGTGTCTTCATCACTCACTCTTCATGATGTTCTTCACATTCCCAGGCTTTCTTGTAATCTTTTGTCTATTAGTAAGTTAGCCTTTGATCAAATTGTCAAAGTAATTTTTTCCCAACTCATTGTGTGTTACAGGATTTGACTTCAAGGAGAATGATTGGCAGTGCTAAACAAAGTGGGGGACTCTACTTCTTTGATGATGGATCTAAATTAAGGCGACAATCTCAACAAATAAGTTCCTGCTTTGAATCTACTTCTGTTTCTAATAATAATATTATGTTATGGCATTTAAGATTAGGTCACCCAAGTTTCAAATATTTAAAACATTTGTTTCCTAAGCTGTTTGGCAATAAAGACCCATCTTTGTTTCATTGTGAAATTTGTGAATTTGCAAAACACCACTGTATATCTTTTCCTTCACAACTATATAAACCATCAAAACCTTTCACTATTATTCACAGTGATGTTTGGGGTCCTAATAAGATAAGTACACCTTCTGACAAGAGATGGTTCATCACATTTATAGATGATCATACTCAAATTTTCTGGGTGTATTTATTAAAAGAAAAATCAGAGGCCGAACAGGTTTTTAAAAATTTTTACAATATAGTGCAAACTCAATTTCAGACTAACATACAAGTTTTCAGAAATGATAATGGGAAAGAGTATTTTAACATGATCTTAGGAAATTTTTTTTCTTGAAAAAGGAATAATTCATCATAGTTCTTGTATCGATACACCCCAACAAAATGGTATTGCTAAAAGAAAAAATAAACATCTGTTGTAGGTAGCTCGTGCTTTACTTTTTTCAACTAAAGTTCCTAAATATTTGTTGGGAGAGGTTGTTTTAACTGCTGCCTTAATAAACAAAATGCCATCCAAGGTTTTACAATTTCAAACTCCTTTCCAGGCTTTCACAAATTATTTTCCACCCGCTAGACTTTCTGCTAATCTACCTCTAAAAATATTTAGCTGTATGGCTTTTGTTCATGAAAATAGAAAACTTGGAAAACTTGAGCCTAGAGCTATAAAATGTATCTTCATTGGTTACTCCCCAACTCAGAAAGGCTATAAATGTTATGATTCAATATCAAAATTTTTTTTTTTGTCACAATGGATGTCAAATTTTTTTGAAAAACAACTATTTTTTTAAGGATATTCATCTTCAGGTGGAGACTTTTAAGGAAGATTCATTTGTTAACTTTGGCGATGTTTTTCTCTCAGATGATGTGTTTCTCTCACAAGATTCTGAGCCTAGTACCTGTGCACCTATAGCAAATGGTCAAGATTCGTTCTTTGAAACTCTTCTCAGTATGAGTGATGTTTCTCCGAAGTCTTAGGCCTACATTTGAAAATCAATATGAAAATCAAAATTTTGAAAAACAACCTTTGGAAATAGAAAATAAGGGACAACCGACTATAATACCACAATATGATAATTCTGCTAAAACAATAGGTAATAGATTCAAGGAAGGCGACTGAACTTGGAAAGAGATTGTATACTTTAAGAAGAATCATAGGAAAAGAAAAGATGAATTGGCTCTATAACACGGCCATGATTCTGAACCAAGGACAAATCAACAATTTAAGTCTGTAACAGGTAATTCCCTTCCTAACAATCAGACCGAGTCTTCCAATCTTGATGTTCTATAGCTTTTCGTTAAGGTGCTAGATCCTTTACTAGTCTACTCAAAATTATCTTCATCTCTTGTTGCTTTTACCTCTCAATTGTTTAATGCAGAAATTCCTAACAGTGTATAGGAGGCTTTAAAAGTTTCAAAGTGGAAGGAAGTAGTGCTTGAAGAGATGAGAGCTCTTGAGAAGAACAATACTTGGAGCGTTGAGGCATTACCAACTGGGAAGACAACTATGGGTTGTAAATGGGTCTTCACTGTGAAGTACAACTCTGATGGTTCAGTAAAAAGATACAAGGCTAGGTTGGTGGCTAAGGGATTCACCCAAACGTACAGCATTGATTATTTTGAGACTTTTGCACCTGTTGCAAAATTGAACATGGTGAGAGTACTTCTATCTTGCTGCGAATTTGGATTGGCCTTTGTTGTAGCTAAATGTGAAGAATGCATTTCTCAATGTGACTTAGAGGAAGAGGTGTACATGGATAGTCCACTGGGCTTTGAGAAGAAATTTGGCTCAAAAGTGTGCAAACTAAAGAACTCCTTGTATGGTCTCAAACAGTCTCTAAGGGCTTGGTTTTAGAAGTTCACACAATCTGCCAAAAAACAAGGATATTCTCAAGGAGAAGTTGACCATACCTTGTTTTTCAAGTTCTCTTCTGAAAGAAAGATTGCTGTGCTAATAGTTTATGTTAATGATATTATTCTCACAGGTGATAATGTGATTGAGATGGAGAGACTGAAGAATAGCCTTGCATTAGAATTTGTGATCAAGGATTTAGGAGCACTAAGATACTTCCTTAGCATGGAAGTTGCTTGTTCAAGGAAAGGAATTGCTCTCTTAACAAAAATATATCCTTGATCTTTTGAAGGAAACTAGGATGAGTGGTTGTAGACCGGCTGAGATTCCCATGGATCCCAATGTGAAGCTTTGGGAAGAGGGAAGTGTTCCTATTGATATTGGTAGATACCAGAGATTGGTTGGGAAACTAATCTATTTATCACATACTAGGTCAGATATTGCCTTCTTAGTTAGTGTTATTAGTCAATTTATGCACGCACTTTATGAAGAACACATTGAAGCTGTCTACCGAATTTTGAGATATTTGAAATCTACTCCTACAAAAGGTCTATTTTTCAAAAAGACTAATTAAAGAAGTGTTGAGGTATTTACTGATGCAGATTGGGCAGGTTCGGTGACTGACAGGAGATCTATTTCAAGGTATTGCACCTTTGTGTGCAGAAACTTGGTTACTTGGCAAAGCAAAAAGCAAAGTGTTATTGCCAGGAGTAGCACAGAGGCTGAGTTTAAAGCAATGGCTCAAGGGATTTATGAGGTGTTGTGGATATACAGAATCCTCATAGAACTTAAGAAAATTGTGAAGCTTCCTCTGAAGCTGTATTGTAACAGTAAGGCTGCAATAAGTATTGCTCACAATCCTATTCAGCATGATAGGACGAAAAATATTGATATTGATCGACACTTCATCAAGGAGAAACTTGAAGCTGGGACTATTTACTTGTCGTTTGTGCCCTCTAGTCAGTAAACAACTGACATCTTGACTAAGGGACTTACAAGACCTAACTTTGAACATTTGATAAGCAAGTGGGGCATTATTGACATCTATGCACCAACTTGAGGGAGAGTGGGAAAGTTAGGAAATTCGATCCCATAGAATCAAAAAATTAGAATTTGAATTAACAAGGTATTTCTTTTTTTAGTTTTTTCCTTGTTTTTCCTCTTTGTTACTATTTTCTGTTCCTTAATTCTAGGAACCTTGCCTTGTACCCTATCCTATTTAAATACTGATGTAATTCATAGTAAAAGATACAATAAAAAGAGAGTTTTTTTCTCTCTATTTTTTCCTTCAAAATAATGTAAACAAGAGTACCAACAAAGGACTCAGACGAATAGATGTTACTGAGTCGATACCGATATAAAATTGATTAAAGAAGAGTTCTATAATGAGTACGGAGTTTCCCTGTCCATGAAAATTGAATATCCAGCTCATGGGAACTATAAGGATTTCTTACTTACCTTGATTGTAAGAGGAGACTAATTGACAATACATCATAACAAAGTCTTCAATATGAATTGCTATTGACATGAATGGAACTTTCTTAAACAACTTGATAGAGTTGATGATATATTGACCTCGAAAGTCTAAATGTCTTAAACCTTATAATGTTTGCCTAAAACTAGCTCATAAGCAACTAGCTTGAATTGCAATTTTGAATGTTGGTGATTTATCTTTCAAAAATGCTTTTGGTCTTATTCTAAAACAATCACCAACTACCATGTGATGAATGCAATTAATTCTGTAAGGAAAAATAGTTTTTAATAAATTGAAATAAACATCTTATATCCATGTTTAGCACGTAATGCAATGGCCAGAGTTGCAAACAAAGAGAAAAATTACATCAAAAGAGAGTATTCACCTGTACTAAATGTCATGATATATATTCTGCAATTTTAGCTTAGTGGCCAATGCCATGTACTCCAGCACCGGCTAGTCCCATTGAGCTACTTAATCCCTCACTTGCTCATTCGATGCTAGAAAAAAATATATATTATTAACAAAATATTTATACATTTCTTCGTTAAAATAAAAATAAAAAAGAAACTTGGCAGATCTAAGAGTCAAGGTCATCAGTTATTGAGAGGTTGAAACAGGAGTGGAACCAAATCCTTTTGATGAAGATGGGTTTGGTGGCATTTTTATGTTGAAGATTCAAAAAATGAAGATGATAGCGGTGTGAGAATGATGGCGGTGCAAGATTTCCTCTGGCTCTTATTGGAACAACGATTAAGACCATTTAAGATCAATTTGTCGACGAATTATATGAGATGGGAAGAACTAAACTCTCTTATACAATCTAATGTGGAAAGGTCAGATGCAATTGACCTTTAATTCATGATTATATAAGCCTGAAGCATACTTTAGAAAGCTTCCAGCATTGCTATGATACTGTTAGGTGATATTTTTAACAAAAGATTTTACAATATTAACGACCTAGAATAGTAAAACTACATATTTGTCTTCAGCATCAACTTCTAAGATAGTAGCACAATATTTCTTTTTATTTCTATATGTTTAACAAAATTTTCAAAGTGCTTTCAACAAAATCTGAGACAAAAGAAAAATGTTAATGGTACAATAATCTAGTCGTTGCAGTACAACGACGTACTTAACTCCCTCATGAAACATTGACAAAAAGAAACATGAAATATATATATAATAGCATGTATCCACATCAAGATAGAATCGAAATTCTTTGAGAAAATTTAAGTGGCTAAATTCCATAAAATAATGAATAGTGACCAATAGATCTTCTATTAGAAGGGCTTTCCCAATCAACACGAGAATGCAAAATAAGATTAATCTAAACTAAATAACTCTAATCACAAATTTATGATAAATATACATATTGTTTTCCAGTGAACAACTTTTGGTGCTTCCATAACTGGACTAACAACGCTAGTTGAAAACTAAATTTCTAATAGTCAAAGTATATATTAACTTTCTAAGACAACTAGCTTGTATACTTATTTTGTCAGTAATCTTGAACTATCACTTCCGTCAAAATTTCATTTTTTGAGACTTCAAATTCTACAAATGAACAGGAATAAAACATACCTTGGTAGTGTTGAACACATGTTCCTACAATCAGGTAAAATACTAACTAACCATGGTGGTAAATCATATTTTTGGCCCTTGAATGTTACTGCAGTTGTTTTTCGTTCATCTATGTTTGCAAGAAATGCAAACTAGCTGCCTTGGCTTATATATACATGCGCCTGAATAATAATATAAACACCATAATCTTTGAAGACAAAAGTACAAAAAAAAAAAAAAAAGATAGTACAAGTTCTATGTGAGAACAATTTTCAACAGAAGTTATACAAGGAAAGGGGATAATTCCCTTAGTTTGGAAGTATAATTAATTTTCAAAATGATAGTTTGGTAGTCATGCATCTATTAGATTAAAAGTATCACTAAGTTTTGCTGTTGCTTGTACTAATATGGGTGAAAAGTGAAAATAAAAATAAAACTTAAAAGAAGTATAATTAATTTTCAAAATGATAGTTTGGCAGTCATGCATCTATTAGGTTAAAAGCATCACTAAGTTTGCTGTTACTTGTACTAATGAGGGTGAAAAATGAAAATAAAAATAAAACTTAAAATAAATCCATTTTTCATGACATTTATCACTAACTTCTCTGTTTTGTTTGAATATAAGGAGTAAATTCTTTCATATTAGCATACATTTGAAGTAAGCAATCATTAGAATTTGTACACGATATCTGTTTTCATAATAAATAGTGCTTATGGTAATTTCTGTAATTTAATAGAAGAAAATTTTAGTGCTTATTGGGGGGATCAAAAAAAGAGGATAAAAGAAAAAGAAGGAAAAAAAAGAAAAAAAAGAAAAAAAAAAGGTCTGCTCACTTATCATTCTGACCTATAAAAGGAAGTACATTATGAAGGTTCTTTATATGACAGGATTAATAGACAACTAACTTAAGACTATAATTGAGAATTGAAGTATACATGAAACAATTGAGTGTATACAATGGTGATCTACCTTTGTGAATTTATGGTGAAGTGGACCAATCTATACTTAACTCCTTTAAAAAATTTCTAGATCAAATCACGTTTGAAAATGTAAAAAAATCATGCTAGGACATCAGAGTTTGCATATGATTTTGACTCATCACACATATGAAGAAAATACATATTTCAAAAAATGGGCAGAGAGAGAAAAGGGGGTGGGTCGTCCTCCAAAAATGGCGTGCAACGTGAACTCGGTCTGCGCTGCACTCAGAGCTATTCTTCCACATCCTAATCACTCCCAAAACTATGTCGTTTCGAATTCCCTCTCCGTTTCCTCCTCTTCCTCCTCCATTTCCGTTCCCAATCTCAATTCCATTTCAATTCCCAAACGCCATCCTCTTCTTTTTCTCTCCACCGGTCCACCCAATCTTCTTCTTCTTCTTCTTCTTCTTCTTCTCCTTCCTTTCTTCTTCTCCTTCCTTTTCTAGTTTATCTCTCCCTCAACAGTAACAAGCCATTGCCTAAAGCTCTAGACATATTTATCAACAGCCTTAATACAAGAAACAGACAGTATAAACTATGAAATTGAGATTATCAAAATGTTTTATGAAAATAATAATAATAATAATAATAATACCATCAGCAAGTCCTCCTGTCTACCGAACTGGCATTTAGATTCTTTAAAACATTTGTAGACATATTACAATTGGTGAATAACTTGCTGAACCACTAAAACCTGTGCTTGTATGGAGTACACCTGAGTGAACTTCCATTCAAGAGGAATGATTGACCTCTAAAATGAATCCCAGAAGATCAATACAATGACTTTAGAAACAATTATACATATTATGGATTAAGAAAGTCATCCAGAATTATAAGAAGCTACAGTAAAACTACTTAGTCAGAAGACCCAACTTAGCTTCCCTAGCTTAGCTTCTATTAGAATTTGTGGATCTAAACATACATAATAAATTCTATAAATCATAAATTGCTAACCTTCAATCCCAGCCATTGATAAATTAAATCTTTAATCCTGCAAAATAGAAAACAATGTAAAGTAGTGTTTATGGACACACTACTCTCAAACCACTCTCAGATCTCTGAAAACCCTAATATCAAAATACCGTATATCATCTATTTGTTTGCTTGCCCTAGACCTTTTATAGTCTCTGCAAGTCACACTTATCCATTAATTTTTAACACAAACAAAATACTAATAATTTAATAATATAATAATACTAGAAAAAATATGGGTAAGTCAATGGGTTTATAAAGAGAGTTGGTCCTCTAGTCCAATGGGCCAACTTGAGTCTTATAGAGAGTGTGTGACCAAGGGCCCTACTACAAAATATTAAAATAAATCAGTCCCATTAATGGCATAAATAGGCCCTGTAAATGAGTAATTGATTATGCTAAGTCCACAACTATTAATTTATTTAATATTCTCCCACTTGGAATGCATAATCATCATCATATATATATATAATCCAAACTCACTTACTACAGAATCTCCCGAACCATAATGCCATTTCATCTAAATATATAGCATACCGGCAGGGCATAACAATATACTAGACTAGGCAGTAGAGATTCTCTTAGCAACTCTCCCAAAACATGATACCATTTTAACTGAGCACTTTGCACGCCATAAACTTTGTTTAGGTAGTAGAGATTTACCTAATCACGTGCAATCCCCCAACACATAAATACAATTTCATCCAAGCACATTGTGTATCAACAGGATACAACAATATACCCAAACTAGGTAATAGGGACTCACCATGGCACCTGTAGATCAGCATACACATATATATAGACTAATAGTCTCAACAGGCTTGTAAATATAGGAGCAATAATATATGTAATAAATCATCTCATAAATAAATAATGATCCACATACGTCAATGTATCAAAATACTCAAATAAATAAATAATACTCAACATGGATATTACTACAAAAATTATAACAAACTCCCACTGACCCAAAGCAGTCTCAGCTGCTAACAATCCCATACAGGACACATGCTCCTCAAATATGCTTACGAATAAGGCCTTGGTTAGTGGATCTGCCACCATGCTGTAAGTAGGCGTGTGAACAACTTTCTCCTTAACCACAAAATACTTAACATCAATGTACCTCGCACCAGGGGTATCTTTTAAATTATTGGACAAAGATACTGCTGTAGTATTGTCATAATACATCATAATAGGCTTCTCAATGGAGTCAACTACTCCCAAATCACGAATAAAATTCTGAAGCCAAACTGCATGACGAGTAGCCACATAACATGCCAAATACTATGCCTCCATAGTCGAGGATGATGTCACTAACTGTTTGGCACTGCGCCAAGATACAACACCTCCTGCCATGATAAATATATACCTAGTGATAGATTTCTTATCGTCCACACAGCCTTTATAAGCTGCATCACTACAACCAACAACATCTAGGGAGTTGGTACGTCGATATGTGAATATATGATCTTTAGTACTCTGAAGATACCTAAAGACCTTCTTAACTGCTTGGTAATGAATAGGACCAAGATTGCTCATAAATCTACCAAGCACACCCACAGCAAAAGCTATATCAGGCCGTGTACATACTTGAGCATATATCAAACTATCCACTGCTGAAGAATAGCGAACATTTCTCATTACCATCCTCTCTTTATCATTCTTGGGACATTGATCCTTAGAAAATCTTTCACCTTTTGTGATGGGTACACTTTCAGGAGAACAATTATGCATATCAAATCTCTTAAGGATTCTATCAATATAGACTTTTTGAGACAATTGCAACACATAATTAGTCCTATCTCGAACAATCTTGATACCTAAAACAAAAGAAGCCTCTCCAAGATCTTTCATATCAAAATGGTTGCATAACATCTGCTTTGTCTTAGCCAACAGGTCAGTGTCATTAGTAGCCAAAAGTACGTCATCAACATAGAACACCAGAAATATAAAACTGCTCTCACCGACCTTTATATATATGCATCTATCAACAACATTCTCCTTAAAGCCATTTTGGATGACAACCTCATCAAACTTAAGATACCATTTCCAGAAAAGCAGTTCTAACATCCATCTTATGCAACTCTAGGTTATAATGTGCCATAATTGCCATAATGATTCTAAAAGAATCCTTTGTGAATACAAGAGAGAATGTCTCTATGTAATCAATTCCTTCCTTCTGGCTAAACCCTTTAGCTACAAGTCTAGCCTTATACCTTTCTACTTGACTATTAGAGTCTCTTTGTCTTAAAGACCCATTTGCACCCTATAGGCTTACTACCCAATGGTAACTCAACCAAATCCCAAACACCATTTAATGCCATAGATTTCATTTCATCTTCCATTGCATCCAACCAAAAATTTGAGTGCGAACTGCTTATGGCTTCCTCATAAGTGACTGGATCTAAATCATTACTTATGTCAAAATCATGCTCCTGCAAGTAAACCTCATAGTCATCAGGAATAGCTGACCTCCTAGTCCTTTGTGACCTTTTCAAAGGCACATCAGCATCTATAATAGCTGGAATATTTTGCTCCTCAATGATGGGTTCATCCTAATCAACTACTGGTTCATCAACTACTGGATTAATAATATCTCTATCATGAACTACAACATTGGGAATGAATACATTTTCTTCTCTAAATTGAGGCTCCCTTGGACCATTACTATCATCAAACCCAAAATTGTTTTCAAAATAAATAGCCCTGTCTGATTCAATAATTCTCGTGGTGTAAGATGGACAAAAGAATCTTAAACCCCTAGATCCTATACAATAGCCAACAAAATACCCACTTATAGTTTTAGGATCCAACTTCTTAATTTGGGGATTATAAATCTTTACTTCAGCTTTGCAATCCTATACTCGAAAATGATGCAAATTAGGTTTTCTCCCTGACCATAACTCAAAAGGAGTCTTAGAAACAGATTTACTTGGAACTTGATTCAAAATATAAGCAGCTGTAACACCCTGTTCCAAATCGCACCGGAATCCGTGCACGTTGACCGAGGTTGACCGTTGACCGTTGACCGTTGACCAGGGTCCAAGGGAGCCTCAAGTTTGACTCGGTGGGAATTTCGAGTTGACCAGGGTACCATGGCGAAGTGCATGATGCCACGAGTTCGTAGACTGGTAGCACGTTGAAAATGGAGCTACGGTTTGAAAGTTATGGACGAAACAAGTTGCGGTCCAAACTGTCCAAGGGGTGCCGGAGTTGACTTTTTGTTTACGGGGAAATGAGCTTTGACTCGTGCATGGTTGTGAAGTATTCGTCGATACGAGTTCACAGACTAGCGGCACGCTCGAAACGGACATCCGGTTAAAAAGTTATGGACGTTTGAAGTTTACCGGATACCGTATTATTTTAATGTTTTTGGGTCGATGAACAGTGAAATGCCACGTGTCAGCTTCTGATTGGTCCACGTGGCATGAACAGTGTCACATAGGGGTTTTTATTTGTTAAAATTCCCGGGGAAGAGAGAGAAAGAGAGAGAGGACCGCCGGCCACCGGAATTTTTGCACTGTTCCGGCCTAGTTACTGTGCATGCGCCGGCCAGCAACGTTGCCCTCCTCATTTCCGGCAAAACATCCAAATTTCACGGCGAACGGCCGCCGGACGCGCCCGGATCGGACCTCCGAAGATCGGCGGCGAGTTTTACCCCTCCACCGTCGGCCACCGCAAATCGACCCTTTTCCGGCCATTTTCCGGCCACACGCGCCAGCTAGCCTTCATCCTCTCCTCAAGTCCGGCCGACCCACCAAAAATCACGGCCATCAGACCACCGACGCGCCGGGATCGGAGCGTTTTCCGGCGAGGGGCCGAAAATCTTCAATCGGTGATTTCTCCGCCGTCCGACCTCCGTTTTGCTCACCGCCGGTCCCGTTGGGTTGCTCTCCTCGAGATCTATAAGTCTGCAAAATTTCACGACCAACGGCCACCGTACGCGCCGCCGCCGGCGACGGTTGCCGGTGACCGTGGCGGCTCGCCGGAAAATACTGTTCCGGCGAGTACCCGAAATTTCGGCCAGCTCCAGTCCGCAGTGTTTGACCTCCTGAACCCGAATCCGACTTCCGTTTCCGCCAATTCGCGACGGTTTGGGGGAATTGCGGAGCCGAAACTCGAAAAGCTTTCCGGCGAAATTCCGACCCCGTCGGGTTCGATCACCGGAAAGTAAGACCGAATCCGTGATCCTCATCACGCGAGCTTCGATTCGGTATATAACTCGTAACCCTTTAGATGTCGCTTGCTGTTCGCTCCCCGGGTACCCATTTGGGAATTACCCGAATAAAATATTAATATTTTTGATTTGTGCACTGTGGTTGTTTAGGTGCACGCGCGAGTAGTGGAGTTGATCCCGAGGAGGATCTTAGTTGATTTGTGTGCTCCAGGTGAGTGACCCACCTTCAAAAATTATTTTGGGCAATTAATTATATTTAATTGGTATTTAATTTAGTATTTAAATTATGCTCATGTGGTGTGGTTTAATTATGGTTTTAATGCGGTTTAATTTAATTTATTTATTATGCATGAGCAAGGTGTATTTTGGTAGTATTTGTACGTGGTTTTAAATTTGATTTTCCGGACATAATTGGGTTAAATATTTTATGAAAATATTTGATTAAATTTTATAAATTATGCCCGCGGTATTTTTATGGTTGCATCTCGTATTTCGAGGAAAATTGTGGTTTGTTGATTATCGCTGTTTCGTACCGGGTTGTTTAAATAAAAATATGTGGGATGGTGTTTTGTGAAAATATGGTATACTTCCCACGGTGGTTTTCGGAAAAACGGTACGGTTGGTTGTTATTGTTTATTTTTAGACGCACTCATACAGTATTGGTGTTCTGGTGTATGGTGTATGGACACGTGGTAGTGCGTGGTTATTATCTGGTTTAGCGCACGGTTTTTACTTCACCCGTGAGTTGCCATTGGACCATGGGCAGGCAAGTTGTTATTGGCCACCGCCGCCCCCCTCCTTGGCCGGGTGATGGTTTTTTTAGCAGTTGGTACTGTCGGGACGCCGAAGTGACCGCTGCAGGTTTCTCTCTTTAACCCCCCCGCCAGTCGGTGCTCGGGACGCTGGGTATCGGAGGGCATCACCGGTATATGGTGTGGTGCTTCAGGTGTAATTGTCGGTGTAAATTGCAAATAATGGTTTAAACCCTAAAGGTGTTCAAAATTTATTTACTATAATTTATTATATTTTTATTATATATTTGGGGTATGTATTTATTTAATTATTGTGTATCAAATGGTTTAATCCCTTGGTTTTTGGGAGATATGTACATTGGGTTTTGCGAAAAGGTTTTAAAAAGGGAACATTTCAAACGGAGCGATTGGTGAGAGTTTTGAGGAAAATTATTATTTTCCAACAGTTATTATTATTTATTTATTAATTGTTGGTATTTGTTCCACTCCTAAATTGTTATTATTTTATTATTATTATTAAAAGGTGTTCAGTAGTTCGGGTTACTCACGGAGATGATCAGCATCTCACACTCTTAAATTCCGTTCCCTTAGGTGCAAGTGGTGGTAGACGTTCTTCCGGAGCGAACCAAGTTTTCCGCTGCTGTTCTGTTTCGAGAAGTATCTTTGTACTCTTTCATTTCAGTGTATTATTTCTTTTCAGCCTTGTTGTATTTCTGTTGTTTAGCACTTCTTAAAGCTCTGTATACTATTGGGATACTTCTGTTTTATTTATGCACTGGACTGTTGTTGCTTTTGAGAAGTGCTGAAATTTGTGGAATCAGTTTGTAGTTTGTGGGAGGAATAAGGGGATGTTTATAGAAGTGTGTTTTCAGTGCAGGTAATTTGTGGTAAGTAAATCCCTTAGGGGAGGCTCTGTCGGATTTTCCGTTGGAGGGTCCGGTAGGGTTTCCCTGGGATCAGGGCTGTCTAGGGTTCCGGGGAAGGAATTCTGGACGGGTCCTGACAGCAGCCGTCCTTAAAACCTCTCCCTACACGTAATCTGGCAAGCTATAATTTGCCAACATAGATCGCATCATGTCCAACAAAGTGCAATTTCTCCTCTCAGCTATGCCATTCTGCTGAAGTGTACCAGGCATTGTATATTGTGCATCAATGCCACACTCACGTAAATAAATTGCGAATGGCCCTGAGTTCCGTCCAGTCTTATCATATCTGCCATAAAATTCATCACCTCTATCAGACCTCACAGCCTTCATCTTCTTATTCTTTTGAAGCTCCATCTTTACCTTAAACTCTTTAAAAGCAACTAATGCAATTTCTCCTTTCAGCTATGCCATTCTGCTGAAGTGTACCAGGCATTGTATATTGTGCATCAATGCCACACTCACGTAAATAAATTGCGAATGGCCCTGAGTTCCGTCCAGTCTTATCATATCTGCCATAAAATTCATCACCTCTATCAGACCTCACAGCCTTCATCTTCTTATTCTTTTGAAGCTCCATCTTTACCTTAAACTCTTTAAAAGCAACTAATGCAATTTCTCCTTTCAACTATGCCATTCTGCTGAAGTGTACCAGGCATTGTATATTGTGCATCAATGCCACACTCATGTAAATAAATTACGAATGGCCCTGGGTTGCATCCAGTCTCATCATATCTGCCATAAAATTCACCACCTCTATCAGACCTCACAGCCTTTATCTTCTTATTCTTTTGAAGCTCCATCTTTACCTTAAACTCCTTAAAAGCAACTAAAGAATTCTGCTGAAGTGTACCAGGCATTGCATATTGTGCATCAATGCCACACTCACGTAAATAAATTGCGAATGGCCCTAGGTTCCGTCCAATCTTATCATATCTGCCATAAAATTCACCACCTCTATCAGACCTCACAGCCTTTATCTTCTTATTCTTTTGAAGCTCCATCTTTACCTTAAACTCTTTAAAAGCAACTAAAGAATCTGACTTCTCACGGATAAGTTCAACATGTCCATAACGAGAAAAATCATCAATAAAGGTAATAAAATACCTATAACCACCCAAAGCAGTTGGAGTGAAAGGTCCACATACATCAATATGGATTAATTCTAAAACATCTCCACACCTTACTATCTTATCATTTTTAACCTTGGAAGTTAGCTTCCCTTTCACACATTCTACACAAGTCGACAGATCGAAAAAATCAAGATTAGGAAGTATTCCATCCTTCACTAACCTTTCTATCCTGTGCTTAGAAATATATCCCAAATGTTTATGCCACAACATTGAGGAATTATCATTAACTTTTGGACATTTAGAAGCAATAATAGGGGCAACAACAGAATTAATAGAAGAATTGAGACCATTACTAAATAAATCAAGTCTATATAAATTGCCACATAAAGTTCCAAAACCAACAACTTTATCATCCTTATACATCTCAACTTTATTATTCCCAAACAAAAAACTAAAACCTTGACTATCCAAAAGTGAAATAGATAACAAATTCTTCTTAATTGAGGGTACATATGAAACTTCTTGTAATTCTAAAACATATCCTGTGGCAAGCTTCAACTTGATTGTTCCCATGATATCCACATTCACTCTTGAGTTATCTCCCATATAAACATGCTGCTCAAGATTGGTTGGTCCCCTTTGCCTTATCATCCCTTGCAATGAATTAATAACATGAATTGTTACTTTAGTATCAAACCACCAAGTATTCATAGGGACATCAATAATATTGGTCTCAATCATTAAAATATTACCTTTCTTTTCTTGCATTCCCTTCAAATGCCAACAATCTATTTTCTTGTGTCCAACTTTATTGCAGTAGCCACACTTTCCATTGAAGTAGGCTTTCCTTTCCTCTATGTGATGAGCTCCATCCCTAGGCACTTTTGGCTTCATACCAGAAAAATTGTTGGGCTTAAATCCTTGTCCTTTCTTTTGGAAAACCCTCTTGGACTTATCTACTGATGTGAAACTATAGCAACAGATCTTGACCTACTTAGCTTAATATCATCATCCTCTTTTACAAGAATAGCAGTTAATTCCTCCAAACTACATCCTTCTTTCTTAGTATTCAAACTAGACTTTATATTATCAAACTGCGATGGAAGACTCTTCATTATCGAATAGGTCAAGAACTCCTCTCCAATGTCCATCTTAAGGTCCTTTAACTTATTATAATAAGAAGAAAGTAACATAATATGGTTCCTTACTCCTTTAATTCTATCATATTTAGTATTATTCAAAAGGTCCAAATAATGATGCTTCTCATTCATATCAAACTTGATAAATTTCTTTCCTATCTCTTCAAGAAGTTTCTTTGCAGTTTTCACCTTTTGAATACTTACATAAATTGATTCGTCCATATAATTCTCCATTATCATCATGCAGCACTTATTAGAATGCCTCCAATCCTCATAAAGTTTCCTATCTGGTGCACTACTCTCATCAGTTGGTATCTCTGGTGGATCTTTCTCTAAATCCAAATCCAATTTCATAAATGTCAAATTCATAACTAAAGTCTTCTTCCACTTCTGATAGTTTGTTCTATCCAATTTTATCATAGCAGTCATAGGTAGAATATTCGGGGTGCTACTAACTGTGAAAATAGTAAACACAACAAAGCATTTAATATATATATATATATATATAATAAATAAATATTTTCCAGTCCCTCAACACACAACATAAAATATCAATATCGCTAGGGTCTTTGTAGCACTAAAGATACTCTTTCGCGGGCTAGGGACAGTCAACCAAATAACCACAATCAAATGCATTGAACTGAATCACAGACACGGCAACTCAGAACCTGCGATACATGGCATTTAATTAACTTCCACTGCCATTCCAGGCGTCATACAAAGCAACTAAAACCATCTACAAGGTAGTTTAGTTACCCGTATAGACCCTGATTAATTAGTGGGAAAAAATAATATATTGGCAATTTCATGAAATAGGTAAATATAAAACATCCCATCCACTGTGCCAACATACATTACATTGGTACACATAATGCAAACAAAATAAGTCTCACGATAGGTGAGTAATTAAAATTCTACACTATTATACCAACTAGGCATAAAGCCTTTTTAGGGAAAGCTAAAACAATCCAATTCACCAAGCATAAATATTTAATTTAATTCAAAAAAAAATTGGAATAGAATAATTAAACAAATAAATAAATGAACTAATAACCAATAAACAAATAAATAAATAATTAATCAACAAATAAATGAATAAATGAGAATAAATATAAATAAGAAAAACAGTTTTTTTTATTTAATTTTATTTATTTATTTATTTCCGGCTGCTGAAGTCAGCAAACGACACGTCATGCTGACATCAACATGATGACATCACACAGGCACAAACGACCTGTCGTTTATTTCATCTCCCTCAGCCAACCGGGTCACGATCGACCCGGTTCCAATCCAAATGGGTCACGCAACCCGAATCTTTGACCTGCCTGTAATTGGCTTCTCCGGTAGAATTTTTCTTCAATTCTGGTGTCTAAAGAATCCTTTCGGTGTGGGCAACAATATTTAGGTGTCAATTTGGCTTAAAGACCCGGAAAATTTAACACTCAAGCAAGATGTAATTCAGCCTTTAAACAAGAATTTCCAGATCCAATTTCGAAGTTTTCAATCCAAATTACCTCAAAAAATTAACTCCATTCGACGTAGAGACAAGAACCCACAATACCCAGATCAAAAATTCATGCAAAATACAAAATTTTCAATATTTTGCAAAAGCAGTATACGGCCGAAAATTTTTCAATTTTATTATTATTATTATTATTATTTTTAATGAGTATATAACAGTCGGGTTATATTTCACAGACCGTAAACATATAATCTCTGATTAATCAAGGAAGAGCAAACAATAATAAAATAAATATTATGTAATCAATATACACAGATCATCAATGGTCGAATATATATATATATATATATATACATGTATATAAAATAACAGATCAACATTCACAACGGGAACACATTGTAAAAGAACTTAGTATGTATATTAACCATGTTTTGATACCAATTGTTAGAATTTGTGGATCTAAACATACATAATAAATTCCATAAATCATAAATTACTAACCTCCAATCGCAGCCAATGATAAATTAAATCTTTAATCCTGTAAAATAGCAAATAATGTAAAGTAGTGCTTATGGACACACTACTCTCAAACCACTCTCAGATCTCTGAAAACCCTAATATCAAAATACCGTATATCATATATTTGTTTGCTTACCCTAGACCTTTTATAGTCTCTGCAAGTCACACTTACCCATTAATTTTTAACACACACAAAATACTAATAATATAATAATACTAGGAAAAATATGGGTAAGTCAATGGGCTTATAAAGAGAGTTGGTCCTCCAATCCAATGGACCAGCTGGAGTCTTATAGAGAGTGTGTGACCAAAAGCCCTACTACAAAATATTAAAATAAACCAGTCTCATTAATGGCATAAATAGGTCCTGTAAGTGGGTAATTGATTATAATAAATCTACAATTATTAATTTATTTAACAGCTTCCTCTAAGTAAGACAAGCTTGATGTTATCATGTAGCACACATGAAGTCTCATGACCAGTACCAGGATAGACATCGTATCGATACACTATGATACACTCCATGCTTCTCAAGTGCGAATTTAAAAGGGCTCGTAATAGGTAATACATCCCTAGAAATGCAATAAAAACATTGAAAATTTTTAAACACATTAAGTAATGCAATAGTTCTTAATGTGTAAGTTCAAAATTACTTTTGAGGGATGCAGCAGCAGCCCTTTAATTCGGCATATGTCCTTCTGACATATCACAAGTTTGTATACAGCGGACAAAACAATTCTGTTCTTTCTTTACATTATGCTTTACTCTTTGTTAAGTAATTGATCGGTATAAATAGGAACGACAACATGCAATTACCATTGTAAAGACCTTGATTTTACCGAACAAATAAAATATTGCACTTGAGGGAGCCCTATAGACAGAATATTCTGTCATTTCTCTATATATATGGTAAGCTATATGGGTTATCAACCTCAGCTATATTAGTTACAGGATTAATAAGTACTCGCCAAGATTAACTCAACTAAACGCTGTTATGACCTATTTTAGGAACCATTATTAGTCGAGATAAGTCACTACTAGGAAAGGCAGAATTAGAACCGCCGTGTCCTTCATAAACAAAGCCACCAAAGGATCAAGACAAGTAACAGCAACAGCATAAGGAAAAGAAAATAAAAGAAGAGAAAAATTGTGTTCTATTAAAGTGGTAGACACCACCTTACCATAATGCTATTGAGAACCAAAGAAAATATCAAAGCAATTATCAGATGCAATTCCCATGTATATGGAGATTATGCAAGAAATTACAAAATAAACCATGTAAGGACACGTAGATACTGTAAAACATCATCTCTGCCCACCCAAATCTATCACCTTCTAAGCATATATAAAAATCACCAACTGATGAAGAAAGAGTGGGAAAAAAAAAGGGCAATCTACTTTGAGATTTTCCATCAAACGGTCTATTGACTTTTTGAGCCGAAAGTAGATTAGAAAAGAGATTATCAAAATTATATACTATGCAGATATATCATAACAGCTTTATCTGCCCAATCAACTTCACATTATAAATGTGTACAAAAAAGGTCGTAGTCCTTGTCGGAAAGTGAGAGAAATGTTGAGGATAAGAAGTGATTATAGTATGATCTCTCAGCGAAAGAAAAAAACATAGCATGATCCTCCCTTCTTATGTTGTCCCACAAGTACTTCACACCACTACAGCTAAAGAAAAAATCATAGCATGACCGTACCTTCTTATGTCCCACAAGTACTTCACACCACCACATCTAAAGAAAAAATCATACCATGATCATCCCTTCTTATGCGCCACAAGTGCTTACACATCACCACTGTCGTAGATGTAGATCCCATCATTAATCACAATTAAAATATATATATATATATAGTAAAAATTATTTAAAAAAAAAAGAAGAAAAATATAATAATAATAAGTCATCCACAAATAGTTTAATGGTCCATTTGATAGGCTCTTAAACATATTTTAATTGGATTTTTTGAGGTTTATACATATGCAATCTATTTTTTAAGATTTTAAAATTATCTACGTACATCTTTATAAGAGATATAAATGAAACAATAAAAAAGAAAAATGATGAAATGATAATCATAGTTTTGACACTAAGATGAAATTGATCATTCTTTTATTTGTTAATAAAAATATTGAAAGATTATATGTTAGCATACCTATGCAGCCTAGGTGCGGTAATTTTTTATTTTTAATAGGAAAAAATGGATCTCCAATGATATTTATCGGTTCAGAAGCTATTTGGATCAATATACCTTATCAACCTGCCTTTTAATCTCATTGGCGTTAGAACAAATGATATACCAATTTTGTAACACCTTTCCTCACCTGTAGTTTGACTATGATGGAGTACACTCGCATAGGGCTTGTCAAGAATTGAAATCACAATCTTAGACATGCAAAGTGGTACATACATAATTTTGCAAGTATAATTAAGCTTCCATCTTAAATGATGGGGAATTTGAACCTTTAACGTTTCGGTCAAATAAATTCCAAGCTCCATACTTTTTTACTTTTATTTTTTTTGATCGAAGCTTCCTAATTTATTATTGTGTTTTCAAAATTTCAAATTCAAATTCTCTTGTCCTCGGTATAAAAATAGTATATATTTCATTTCGTTTATGTGATGTAATTTTAATTTTATTTTGAAAATTTTTTATTTAAATAAATTTCAAATAGATCCAGGTAAAATTACTAATTTGATATTGGGCAAAAAGATCAAATTAAAATAAGTGATCTATATTAATTATTAACAGTAATGTATCAAAATATTTGCCAAAACTATTTATTAAATGATAAGTATTGATTGACATATTTTTATAATTTAAATATAAAAAATAATTCATAAATAAAAAATAAACCAATTAAATATTATCATGTTATTTGCCACATTATTTAGCAAATAAGTTTAATAAACATTTTACTAACTCTAACATTATTAAATGATTCAATACAAAAATATTTTCATGCTGCTTTAAATATGTAAAAATTAATTTCCGAAAACTAATTAAACTTCATACAAAACCTTTCATAAAATATATAGGTAAAAAAAAAGGCCTCGAAGAAAATGTGTATATATATATATATATATATATATATAGAAAGATAGATAGAATAAGAGTAGATCAATGCCCAGGGCATAAAAGAAAGAAAAAGAGGGAAAAAAAAAAAGGAAAAAAAAAAGGCAGAAATGAAAAGTAGTGAAGAAAAATGCAAGATTTTGATATTTGGGGGAAGTGGATACCTTGGGAAACACATGGCGAAGGCAAGCATATTATTGGGTCATCCAACGTATGTGTATTCAAGGCCTCTCACCCCAAAAACCTCTCCTTCTAAGATAGATTTGCTTGAGGAGTTTCAGGCCATGGGAGTCTCTATTTTCCATGTACAATCTCTCTCTCTCTCTCACACAAACACACACACCCACCCTAAAAGCCTCTTCTTTAAAGATAGATTTGCTTCATGAGTTTCAAGCCATGGGAGTCTCTATTGTCCATGCATAATTAATTCTCTCTCTCTCCCTCTCTCTTTGTTTAGAGTCTCTATTGTTGATGTATAGTTCTCTCTCTCTCTCTCTCTCTCTTTCTATATATATATATATATATATTTATACATATATATATATGTATCCGCCATGCTGAACAAAACAAAATTTTTTTCATAGATTATATCTGCCAATAAATCGATTTGCTAGCACTAAGTTTTTTTGGTAATGGTAATTATTGACATTCTTATAATTTGGTAGATCTTAGGAAGTGCGATGTATGCCCGTCCATTTCAGTCGGGTGCAAAACTTCTTATGTCATATGTAATTTGTATCTTGATAAATTTTGGACCAAAATATTTTGAATATATAGGAGCTCCATAGTGCGCTTACCACAGCTAATAGGTATATGTATGCATAAAACAGTGTGAGCATCGCTATTAAACATATATAGGAGCATAATTTTATTTTATATTAATATCTATATATATATATATAATATAGGAATTTTGATATATTAGGAACATAATTCTATTTTATATTAAAAATTTTGTCAGTGATAAATATTTTATTTAGATAATTAAATTTTGAATTTTAAATCATTATTAAAATGACATCTTAATATTTGACTTATTACTACATTTTATTTCACCCAAAAAAAAAAAACTTATCACGTTTCCACCTTATATTCCCAACAAATCATACTCTATACAATACAATAGATCCTTCTTTTTTCCAGTGAAATTTTGATGTGTAAATGAAAATTTCGTCGCAGGGAGAATTGGAGGAGCATGAGAAGCTGGTGAGGTTGATTAGACAAGTAGATGTGGTAATTTCAGTACTGGCATACCCTCAGGTTTTTGAACAGCTGAAGATCATTGATGCTATCAAAGTTGCTGGTAATATAAAGGTTGTCACTTTCTCCTTCTTTGCAACAACTAAAATAATTAAAGACTCCCGCAATTTATTTATTTATTTATTTTTATTTTTATTTTGCAGAAATAAACAGTCCCTTCCATATTAGTTGAAGCCTCCACATCATTAATACGATATACATAAATCATACATACCATATTAGTTGAGTATATTTTATTTCTTATACAATTTA
Organism: Ziziphus jujuba; assembly: GCF_031755915.1. NCBI lineage: Eukaryota > Viridiplantae > Streptophyta > Magnoliopsida > Rosales > Rhamnaceae > Ziziphus > Ziziphus jujuba. Next base: position 27,334,620 of record NC_083383.1, read on the forward strand.
TTTTTTTGGGACTTAAATGATTAATTCATTTTTAATCTTTAATGGTTTCGTTATGAGTTTGGTTGACGTCCAGTCCACGCATTAGACCCTTTGCCCCTCTAGCATGTGTCTTTATTATTGATCAAAAGTTAATTTGAATTTAAATAATTTGTTTTTTCAATTTTTATTTCTTCTTGAAAGTTTTACTATTTTTGTTTTATAATGAATAATTGTCATAAGCCCACTCCAACTAGCCTATAATAATAATTTTTCGACATAATTAATAATATTTAAATATGAATTATTTTCAGAGATTTCTTCCATCAGATTTTGGATGTGAAGAGGATAGGGTGAATCCTTTGCCTCCTTTTCAACAATTTCTTGATAAAAAAAGAAAAATAAGACGAGCAACTAAGGAAGCCGGCGTTCCTTACACTTTTGTTTCTGCAAATTGTTTTGCTTCTTATTTCGTGAATTATTTGCTTAACCCTCACGAAATTCGAGACAATCTCAATGTTTACGGAAGCGACAAAGCTGATGGTATTATTATTATTTTTCCATAAAACATTTTGATACTTTCGATTTCTTAGTTTATACACAAATATATATATATATATATATATATATATATATAAAAGATCCATTTCTTGTAACAAAGCTTTTCACAAATAATTTTGATAAATGTTTTGGGCGGTTAAACTAATGTAATCAAAAAGTGGAGATCTATTTTTCAAAGAAACCCTTTTTTTTTTTTGAAATAATAATTTTAACCATCCTATAATTAGCTAATCTATGGTATTTGGATATGGAACGGTTAAAAATGATTTTTCAAAAATAGATCTTCATTTTCAGATTAGATTAATTTAAACGCCAGATCACTTGTCAAAAACCTTTGTACAAGAAGGAGACCTTACATATATATATATATATATTTATTTATTTATTTATATTTATATTTATATTAATTAAATTAATTATGATATTTGCTTCAAATATAATTTATTCATTTTTATTTTTAATTTAGTGGTGTTAAATTATGAAGAAGATATCGCTGTGTACACTATCAAAGTAGCAAATGATCCAAGAACATGCAACCGTATTGTTACCTACAGGCCGCCAAAAAATATCATATCACAGCTTGAATTGATTTCACTTTGGGAGAAGAAGATTGGTCGGAATTTTAATAGGGTTCATATTTCTGAAGAAGAGATTATCAAGCTCTCTGAAAGTATGTAATTACATCTTATTTATCAATATGCAATATCTTATATAATCATTCTCCTATCATATCATTATACTAAAATTATTTAGATTTGTTTTACTGACTTCTTATATATTTTTAAATTCCAACTCTTAAAACATTAATAAAGAAGATCCTAATAGCTTTCAATCATAAAAATTTGAAAATTCTTAATTAATTATTCTTACTTATAATATCTATATACAGAATAAAATTAACTATATATTTATATAATACCTTGATATATTCACGCTGATGTGAAAAATCTAATTGAAGGACAAAAGAGTATATTACATAAACTAAGATTTGTTACATCAGCATGATGTTGCTTGTAAAGTGAAAGACATAAGATTCTTACTCAATTCCACATAAAAAAAAAAAAAACAAAAAAAATTCTTATTCAATTGAAATTTTAACGTCATATTAGATACAACATACCACATAAACAATTATATAACCGATATCAAAAATTTTAGTTATATATTAAAGCATTATTGTTGTTTTAATCTTTTGCAGCCCTTCCACATCCGCAGAACATACAGATTTCCATCCTTCATACTATATTTGTGAAGGGTGACTTGATGAATTTTGAAGTAGGAGAGGACATTATTGAAGCTTCAAAGCTGTATCCAGATTTGAAATACACTTCAATTGATCAACTTCTTGATATATTTCTAGTTAACCCTCCAAAACCTGTAGTTGCTGCATTTTGAGTGTTCCCTTTCTCTTTAAATTGGTAGTGAATCAGCGTTTGCATGTTGTTTTGATAATATCTACTAGTATGCATTATTGGCTTCTTCTTCTTTTATTATTATTATATTTTTAAGTAGTTTTATTATCATTGTCTTCCCTAATGACTAATTGTAAGATTGATTTAATATTAATATATGTGTATGCTTATGGTTAATGATATAATTTCCTTCAACAACTATTTCGAAATTATTTAACACGACTTTTTTCTTTTTCTTTGACTAATTACATCGTGATCAAGGGTATTAAACCAAAAGGGACGATTTCGTTTCTTTTTTGGCCTTTGACAATTTAAAGGGGAAAAAATAAATGAAAATTCCTTGAGAAAGTTTAGCTGCAAGTTATCTTTAATTCTTAATAACTTAGCACAACTTGCAAAATTGAAAGAGTTCTAGTGTAATCTTGACAAAGAGTTCTGCACGTTATCTTTAAATTTGGCTGTTGCTAGCTGTGAAAATTGAAAGATTTGGCCACTAAAGGGTAGGCTACACAAAGGTATGATGTATGTATTAAAGGGTTGTCGGAAAAGTGACTAAATCGGCTTTGACCGAATTGGTGGTGAAATCTGCTTGTAAGTACCGAATTTGAGTCTCTAAGTCTAGGGAGAGTGTCCGGGACTTGTTGGATATTTTGCAATTTGTTTTCTATCGGCATGCTTTCCAACTTATATATGTTTTCTATCGGCATGCTTTCCAACTTATATATAAGCATTTTGATCACCAATGGATAAAAATTCATAACTAATTTGGGGGCATTGATATGTTATTGATACTAAAATATTTTTAGAACCATAAATTTTAATTATAACTCAGAATTTGGTATACCTTCAGTTTATAAATTTATGTCAATAAGCTTTATATAATGATATACCAATCAATCCAAAATCTTGATCACATAAAAAGTCAACACTAGAACTCATAAATGGTCCACTTGATCAAACTTATATAATATGAATATTTTGATATAAGTTGTTACACTATGAGTACTCGATAAACCATAAATACATTTTTATTTGTATACATATATATATATATATATATGTATATATATATGTATATATTTTTAATATGGTAAGGGACTTATGAAAAGAAACTGTGATGGATAATCATCCATAGCTGTTAGATTATAAAAATCATGCAAATCCGATAACTGTAGATACTTTCAATCACAATCTCTCTATATAATAACTCATACCATATTATTTCTTATATATATATTAGAAAAGGTCACTTGTGGCAAAATCATCCAGCTACATCCCAACTAAATTGGAAACCTACCAAAAGCATCAACATAACAAAAAAAAAATTAAATAAAAATAAATGAGAATATACAAAAACATTCGAGTTCAAAAAGGACATAAAATCGACCTCATTAACACCTTATTGAGAAAAGACCCTAGTAGGGAAAACCTCAACAAGGAAAAAGCTACCGGCAAAGAAACAAAACAATAAAATTACAAGAAAAAACAAAAATTTTCATGAACCTGAACATTCTGATAAGGCAAAGCAGAACAAAAACTTGGTAAGCTATACCACCAATAAGCTTTAAAAACCAAAATAGTAAACTTTGCAAGAGAATTAGCTGCATTATTTCTTTCTCTAAAAATGTGTGAGACTCGAAAGTGTATACCAGAAAGATAATGCAAACTATTACCCCATCAAACCCTCATATGCCAAGGAACATTCTGAAACTGATCATTAATTAAGCAAACTACATAGCCAGAATCACATTCTAAGCCATAAATAACCCAATGAAATTTCTAAACATATTTAATAATATGCAGTGTTCTAAAAGGTGTAAGACGTCGCAAGACGACAAGGTCAAATCTTAAGCCTTATGAGCCTAGACGTGCCCAGGCGAAGCCTAGACGTGAAAATGCATTTCACAATTATATTATTATTTTAATTATTATAAGGCTACTAAATAAATAAAATAATTCATATTTTAAATGTCAAAATATATACAAGTCTATATTACCTTTGTATGTGCAATAAATATTAATTAACATGTAATTAATCATAATAGATTTATAAAAATTCATGTTTTCCAAGTTTCCAATAACAAATTAGTTTCAAAACATATATATTACAAACCTACAAATACCTAGAATTCTTAAATTAATACATACTTTAACTATTACCATAATCTAACTCTTGTCTAATTCTTTATTAAAATACGATTCAATATCTATATCTTCATCCAACTCATTTTTCAACTTGAGCATTAGAACCTTTTTTAAATGGTAACATATCATTCTCCATCTCATCATCATTTACATCATCATCACAATTTTCGGCAATCCATGATTATGCATTACTAGCATCACTTGCTAGTAGAGTTTCTAATTCCTTTTTTTGTTAAATTTTCTTTCTAATTCCTTAATCCTTATACATTATGTTTTCATTTTTTTTTTTTTGTTTAAGAAAAAAAACTTAATCTTAAAAAAGTTTTCATTTTTTAACAATATTTTTATTTTTTTAATTTCTTATGAATTGTTTTTTTAATATTTTTTTAAAAAAATCTTAGAAAAAAAAAAACATTGAACAAAAAGGCTCGCACCTTTTAACGCCTAGGCGCGCATTAGACGGTCAACACAGCGTTGACCACTTTTTTCTAAGCCTTGCTATTATGCAAGGTGTTATCTAAAAGTATCATGCCTAGGCTCACCTAAACAACGCCTTTTTCTGTCTTTTAGAACACTGATAATATGAATAATAAATATGTATTTTAAATTCATATATATTATTTTTAAATTCATTGTTTTGAAATCAATCTAAACACTTATTTAGTGTTTATTTCAATCATAGATATCTCCAAGTAATCAAACATAGAATGTTAAATGCCTATAAGCCCATGATAAAAAAAAATAAAAAATAAAAACAAAATAGAAAAACTATAAGCCCAACATTGTCTAATTAATTTAAATAAATATGACAAATTAGCACTTTCAACTCTCACTCATATTTCAATATGCCCTATTTTCTTTCTTTAATACCAAATTGATAGTATGTCAAAGTTTAAGAAGGAAATTGCTTCAAAATAAAAACACAAAGAGGTATTTTCTAATTTTTCCTAACTTAATTATTATATCAACAAATAATCTAATTACGTTGTGTTTTCGTTTGGTAAATATTTTTTATATCCAGGATGCAGAAGTTCGAGCGGATTAGTGTCCTAAAAAAAAATCATTTTTTCTATTGCATTTTGGCATAGGCAAATTACACGGGCTCGCACACACACACACTTATATATATGGTTTTGTTGCAGAAAAAATCAAGTCTATTTTATAAAATAAAAATATAATATTAAACATTATTTTAGAATAATTTTGCTTTGGAATGGATAAATTTCACTCTATAAACATGTTGTATGATAAAATATTAACTCTAAAACAAAATTAACCTTTTTCAATATAGGGAAAGTCTAGAGTAAGGACCAACCGCATGCATTCTTTACGGACCAAAAACGTGAGAGAATAAAGACCATTGGATTTTCATATCTGGCGTCAACGGTCCAGATGGAATTGCAACTCTCACGTCAGAATTTTGGCAAAATCTCCCCTTCCCGCTCACAGCAGCTCGCATTCCCGCTCGCATCAGCTGGAACCACCTTTGCCAAAATTCCTTTTCTCCTCTGCTTCCACTCCCTTCCCGCTCGCATCTCCCCATTCGGAACCAGCCCAACCAGCCACTGACCTGATTATTTCAAAAATCTCAAACCCAACCCAACCAACCACCCTTCGGAACCAGAAAGAGTCGCCGCCGTTAGTGCCTTGCCGTTGGAGTGTGGGTTCTTTGCCATTCCTTCCTTCCTCTCCTTCATTTTGATTTTTCTATACCTCTGTTTGTGTTTTTATGTTTTATATATATATATATATATATATTTTTCATTCTGGTTCAGTTCTGTTCTTTTAAAAAATAATAATAATAATGTTTCTCTTTTTGTTTCATTGCTATTAAAGTGTTTTTATTTTTTATTTTTTTTGGGTAATCACTTAATGTATATAGTTATTCTTATTTACTTAGGTTTCTAGAAATCATAATGTAATAAACTCTTTTGAATTATTTTGTTTATTCTATGGATCTCATTGTTTACTGGGAGCAAATATTCAAGAAATTGCTTTCTTTTTTAAGATTGTGGCTCCAATATCTAGAGTTGAGAAGCTTGTTAGATTTTTGTGGATGATGGAATCGACCAAATCCTAAAATGATAGATCTGGCAAAGCTAAAGCCTTCATTCCGACAGGATGGGTCAATAACAGCAGGTATTAAAGATAGAAATGGAATGGTAGAATTTTTTTTTCTTTTTTTTTTAATTTTTATTGGCCATATCTATCGATAGAGTTGATTATCGGTAGTTGTATTGACAATGAAGTTCATATTTTTCTAGGAATTCCATTCAATTGAGTGATGGTGCTGCAGTAGTGCTCCTCATAAAAAAGATGAGTACTAAAATGCAGAAGGTACTTCCTATTCTTGGTGTTTTCAGGTATATTGGTGAAGCTACATTTATAACAAGGAGGTAAATACCAAAATGATAACTAGGTGGAACACAGTCGTATGCAACGTGGTGAATGGGAAGGGGAGAAATGTGCAAAAACCCACACATGAGGGAAGCTTCAATCTCCACCATCCGTGACAGATATAACAATCAAAAGGCAGGGAATTTCAGTATGTTTTTGGACCGCACAGGAGCCATATAGACGGTCCTCATATTAGACACTTCATGTATGTACATATTTATGTGCGATGTTATTAATTTAGCATTACTGCTATGTAGCATTAATCATAAGTTTTTTTTTTAAATTTTATTTTTATGTAAATGTTTGAATTTTGCTCAGTTTTTATTGTTCTTTTCCTGAACTGTTCTGTTTATTGGAATTTGGGATTCAGATTTATGAAATTTTACTTGGTTTTATGTATTGGATTCCACTGAATTTCTTAAAATGGTCAAATTCCTCTTTAGTTTTCTAGTAACATATTGTTGATTGATTTACTGTAATCAAAACTGGGGATGTTGAAATGCTGCTTCAATAATATATACTGTCTATTTGTGGGAAGATAGTTTATAGTTCATAAGCTTTCTAATCAAAAGTTGCTCATCTATTTTGGAAATAAATAATCTTAATTCTAGGGAAGGTAAAAAATTTTAAAGGTACTTAGATTTATAATTTTGTTATGAATATAGCCATTGCAATGGTGTCAAAAGATTGACTTTCTGGTGTGCAATTTGGAGGATTTTGCCATGGGACATCATTTTTATATGTTTAAGCTTGTTGCTTGGTACATGATTTCAGGTGTCTCATAGCATTTAAAATATTAGGAGCTGACTTGATACTCGCATTGCTTATATATTGTTGTGTTCCCAATTAGATGTTGTATTGTTTGTTTTAGATTCTCCTTCCGGGTTTTCATATTTGGTTGTTTAGTGTACGTCAATAATGAGGTGGATTGGTCAAAGTTTTATGATTTCTGACTTCATTGCGGGCAGACCATGGGATCTACAATTGTAAGCCTCCTAACAAAGCTAAGATAAAACTAAGGCGATATGAGTGCCAACAAAATTGCTCCTTTATTTATCAAACACATGTTCTATTTTTAGAAACTTCTATTATGCAAATTTTCTCAAAATTCATTGAATTATAGGAAATCTATGAATTTGCAAAATTCATTGAATTATAGGAAATCTATTAAATCAACTAACTCAATAATTGTAAATATTGATTCTTCACACTTGACATCCCTACTATGTATGATCCATATACGGGCTAGGGCTGCCAAATACCAATGTGTGTCTTTAAGTTTGAGAATGAAGGGTCAAATTTTCATTAAAGTTGTATGTTTTCGAAGATGTACAACGTTAGTAGTATGTAATTTTCTTTTCTCATTAAGAGACTTGGGGTGTAATTAGCCCCAAACTGTAATGTGACATTTCTGCCAGCAGGCTGCTTTCTGTTTTCTTTCTACTTGGTTCTTCTTTCTTCTTTCTTGGATTCTACCTCCAACTTCGTTATTGCCTAGTGGCTAAACTGGAAAATATATTAAGGTACTCTTGAATTCATTTTGAGATTCCGGTACTGCATTTATTTTCTTTAGGACCATTTCTTAGCTCACATTATAAGATACGATGCGCTATCCTTTCACTTTTAGAGAGGGAAAAAAAATGAAGAAGAAGAAGAAGAAGAAAGTGCTATACATTCACATGATTTGCATCTATATATCCATGTTGCTTAGTTGGAAAATAGTATTTTTCCATCTTATACAACAATAAAATGTTGTAAGAAATTTGAAAGATATTTGATATTGTGTTCATGGAAGTGTTGTGTATTGCCACACCAAGTCTGTCCCCTAAGATACATAACAATGATATATATATTGTTAAGTCCGTGAATGATCATAGAATGCTATCGAGCTTCTATCCCTGAAATTGATATATCATTAACAGTGTAGGCTCCTGGATTCTCTGACATGTTTTTTTTATCTGCTCTTTTGAGGATAGAGAAAGCTGGTTGTTTTGGATGTGGGGGAGTTACTACATATCCTCCAAGCATTGACACAACATCTGCCATGTTTGGTCTATCTGCTGCGACTTCTTGCACACACAAGAGAGCAACTTGGGCACGCCTTATAAATTCATCTGTCAAATTACATGTTTTTGCTTTTGCCTTATATTTTGTGGTTGTTGCCAAGCTTGTTGTTGTTGCTGCCGAGCTTGCTGTGTTGCTGCTGGTGCTGTTGCTGGTGCTCCTGTATTGCTGCTGGTGCTGCCGAGCTTGTTGTTGCTGCTGCCGAGCTTGCTGTGTTGCTGCTGGTGCTGTTGCTGGTGCTCCTGTATTGCTGCTGGTGCCGTTGCTGGTGTTGCCATGCTTGTTGTTACTGCTACCGAGCTTGCTGTGTTGCTGCTGGTGCTCCTGTATTACTGCTGGTGCTGTTGCTGGTGCTGCCGAGCTTGTTGTTGCTGCTGCAGAACTTGCTATGTTGCTGCTGGTGCTACCAAGCTTGTTGTTGCTGCTGTTGAGCTTGCTGTGTTGCTGCTGGTGCTGTTGCTGGTGTTGCCAAGCTTGTTGTTGCTGCTGCCAAGCTTGCTGTGTTGCTGCTAGTGCTGTTGCCAAGCTACTATGTTGCTGCCGAGCTTGTTTTTACTGTTGCTGAGCTTGTTGTGTTGCTGCTAGTGCTGTTGTAGAGCTACTGTGTTGCTGCCGAGCTACTGTTTATGTGCACTGTTCACCTGTGTTTAAATTTTTTTATTTTTTTTATTTTTTTTGGGCTAAAATATCTGTGTATAAACATCAATCTCCAGCTTGTTTTTACTGCCGAGCTAGTGCATATGTTCACCTATGTTTAAACATCCCTTTTTTTTTTTTTTAGATTTTTTTTTTTGGGCTAAAATACCTGTGTATAAACATCAATTTTCAGCTTGTGTTGCTGCCGAGCTATCTTGCTGCCGAGATACTATTTATGTGTACTGTTTATGTGCACTGTTCATCTGTGTTTAAACATCTTCTTTTTTTTTTAGATTTTTTTTTAATTTTTTTTTTTTTGGCTAAAATACCTGTGTATAAACATCAATCTCCAGCTTGTGTTACTACCGAGCTATGTTGCTGTCGAGATACTGTTTATGTGACTGTTCATATGCACTATTTACGTGCACTGTTCATCTGTGTTTAAACATCTTCTTCTTCTTTTTTAGATTTTTTTTATTTTTTTTTTATTTTTTGGCTAAAATACCTGTGTATAACATCAATCTCCAGCTTCTCTTTCCTGCTAACTGAAGTAAACCACATTGGTAAATAAATGGTAAACTAGACTAAAAGTAAATTAGCATACATTTAGTCAAATAATCAAACAAGACTTCATGTTTCCAATACATGGCAATTTAAGAAGTCTATAATCATAACTCAACTCTCTTTTAGTAACTAAGCTGATAGTTATTGCAATATGACAAAAAAAGAAAAAAAAAATGTAAGAAAAGAGGAATGTTTAAACGCAGGTAAACAGTTTACGTGAACAGTATGCTCGAACAGTAATCACGAAGCTTGCTTTCTTAAGTTTCTTGCTTTCCTAAGTTTTCTGTACTAGTTTGTACTATGGCTTTTTTATCCTAGTTAACAAATATACCAACCAATGACAAAATCCCATGAAAATAATCTAGTTTTCTACAAAACCAACGAACAAAATATCAGCTTTTTGTTCTCTGCAGAATTTACCATAGCATTGAGCATCCTATTCCTTAGAGCACTTTCCTTTTTCGTTTCAATTATTAATGTCCCATAGGATATTTCTATGTGCTTCATCTAGCTTAAGACTTTTTAGATCTTTTTTTGAGATGCCAATTTATCCATTGACAAACACACCTAAGTAGAGGCCAGAAAATTCCTAATAAGCATAAGTCCAATAAACAGGCATAGAAAAAACATGAGAAAGATGAAATAAACAGGCCAATAAGTCTTCTAACAAATAAACTAAGGTGGTGAAGTACAATGTGGCATTTTAGAAGTAAATCAATAACATGACAGATTAGAATATTGACGTAGAGCAAAATGGCAGTGGTATGTGGAAGAAGATAATCTGTTGCAAAAATGGTTGCTCTTCTCTTCATTTATCATGATGTACAGAAATTAAACGTTCCAAACATAAAGAGTAGCACGTGAATATATGGCAAAACCAGTATACATTCAATCCAATAATCAAAACACATCTCTATTTTACATAGTCAGCTGATAGTGCTTGCTATAAGATAGAAAATCCCAGACAAGCACACCAAAATAAAAAAACAACTTCTTCTCCCAAATCTGTTGCAAGATAGGTCATCCTTTCGTTTTCTCATGCAGACCTGCCAAAGTCCAGCAAGTCCTTAGATTAGCAGCATGTTAGTTCAATAAAATATCGAAGACCATACGATACCACTTAGTTTCATACCTGTGAAAGACAAACTATCAGCTTTAGAATCATATTCCGAGGCATGCTGAGGACTTTCCTCGTTTTGTGAGGACCTATATAGATGAGCAACATGGTTTGTACAAAGTATGATCATACAAATTGCATAAGAATAATAAATAGTAAATGTATTATTTTCTTACGGATTATTGAGGAGTGGATAGTTTCTTTTGTCGTGCGATTGTCCAATTTTTCCACATCCATTGCAACGTCGACCTCTATACTTTGCGGCATTTGTTGCCTTCTCCTTTCCCCTTTTTAATCTTTGTCCGCATCCCTTTGCCCTCACAGCAGATGGGTTTTTCAAAGCCTCATAGTCATGAGCAGTGCTAGCTTTTTTAGAAATGCCTCCACTTTTCGTGTTGCTAACTATGGATTCAATCTTGCCTAGCAAACTTTGAAGACCATCATTCACAATTACACTTGCCTCTTTATATATTATGGCTTTATCAATGACTCCGAAGCAAGTTGGAATAGTTTAGCTTGCCAAGTCAACATTGAACTACGCTGTCCACCTATCTCAACAACTTGCTTATCGGTTATTATTTGACATTTTGCACCTCTAGTCCACCTTTTCATTATATATTGATTTGGCAAAGGAATGTTACCAAACGGTCTCAAGAATGCCAAGATATGTCTATAGGGAAGTCCTTCACTCTCAAACTTCTTACATGTACAAGATGCAAAGTCCAATTCTTTATCATAAGCAATTTCCCGCTACGAACACGTTCTTTTGGACTACTCTCGACCACATACATTTTGTGTGTAGCATTTTCACGAACAAATTATGGCATTATTACTAAGCTATTCCACAACTCATCTTAAAACTTAAGAAAAATCTTGCGTGTGTAAATCTCAGCCATTTGCTTTTCCATTTCCAATGGCAATTTCAAAACAAGCTTCTCATTAATATCAACGTGATCAGCCCCTAACTCTTTGTGACATTGATGTGCAAGCACCCTATTAAATCAAAGTATGAAATCCATCAATAAGTTTCTCTTCGAAATATATTTCTTGAAAAATGCATGGGAGCTTTCCGCACGTTGGCTACTTGACATTCCAGCTGAGAATATGGTTAACATATGCAGGCACCCATCTTGAACGTAGCTCAACTATTGATTTTAACCAATCATTGTTATCTAGGCTTGCCTTCTCGATGGTAGTCACCCATTTTCTTTCAAACTCTTCAGGGGATTCTGATTCCCAAATGCATTGTTGGAAGTCCTTATAAAAATCTCTATAGGTGATCACATTTAAATACGTAGAGAACTTCTCAAGTATGTGCCAACTACAATACCTATGAAATGTATTCGGTAAGCTCTGAACTATAGCCTTTGTCATTGCAGGATCTTGATCGGTAATGATCATTTTTGGGTTGTTCGTTGGCATGCTATCCTTTAATAGCTCAAACAACCAAACAAATGATTCCGTTTTTTCATCACTTAAAAAGGCACATGCAAAAAGCACCGTTTGACCATGATTGTTTATCCCCACCAAGGGTGCAAATATCATACCATATTGATTAGTGTTGTAAGTTGTATCAAATACAACTACATCACCAAAACATCCATAAGCTCTTCTAGACACCGAATCAGCCCAAAAACAACACTTCAATTTACCATCATCATTTACATCTATTTTAAAAAAGAAGCATGGATCCTTTTCTTGCTCGGTTAGGAAATATTCGTTTAAAAGTTCTGCATCTTGTCCTCTTAATTGATTCTGCACCTTAGCTTCATGGTTATATATATCCTTCTTTGTACACCCAATGTTTTCTATACCTCCAGCTTCAAATTCAAGAATGCTTATTTGTTGATGAGTTGGCACATTTGCTGCTGAAAACTGCAAAGTTAGTGACTTCTTGGCTTCAGACACACTACGATGTGATCTCAATAAATGCACTCTTCGAGGGGTTGATAATGGATGACTATGTTCTTCAACAAATACAGTGATGACAAATTTCTCCGTTTTTGACCTAACCACAGCAAGTTTAGCTTTACAATTTTCTCTAGTCATCCCCCGACACCTTTTTCTCTCACCGTCCTTTATAGAAGATACTCCTTTCTTAAAACACACAAATTCTTTCCTGACAGATTCTTTCGCACCTTTACATCTCTTAGTCGAACTGCTACGAACACTAAACCCTGCCTCTTTTGCATATTTAATGTAGAACTCATGTGCCCCATCTATCGATTCAAACTCTTGTCCAACCTTTGGTTTGCAGTTTTCGGCCACTTGGGGAATGTAAATGTCATCCACGGATTTTGAATGTGACAGTAAGGATATGTCTTCAACTCATCTACAATATGAATTTGCTTCCAACTATTCTACACTCATGTTTCCAATCTGAATTTGCTTCCAACTATTCTACACTCAAACCAGCTTCCTATTGATCAATTTGTAACCTGGTAGACGGCAAAACAAAACCATCATGAGAGGTGGTAATATCTTTTATTTTAAGAAATTTTAGTTTCTAAATAGAAGAGAAAAATATTGCAAAAATAAAGGCACTTCAGCCAAAATCTGCCGAGTTTGCATTATGGTTGCTGATCCAGCACACTCTATAATGAAAGAAACAAATATGCGTGCATCAACAGAAAAAATAAATAAATAAATAAATCTGAATCATGGGGTTCAAAAAGGTTAATAGTACATATAAAAATGAAAAATATAAGTTGCAAAACAATGAAATAATTACATCTTTGCTAGATAAAGGGAAAAAAAAAATATTGATACATAACTCTTTAATCAATGAGAGGTTAACAAATCTACGCAAAGGCCATTAAAAGAATAAAAATAAAAAAGCAATGATATCAATTTAATCTATTAACTCTATGTTTCATGCATATTAAGGGGATTATAATTATTCAAAGTTCTTATTCAAAGATATATATACATATGTCTTTATGTGTGTGTGTGTGTGTGTGTAGATATAGGAATTACAAAATAGAATTACTTTGTGTTCCAATTATAACAAATTTATTTTCTTTTGTATAGCATGCATGGATTGGCCATTCGTATACTCCAAAAACAAGTGGTATAAATATCTCTTTCGTGTTAGTATTATGATAGACTAAGTGAATTGATTATTACACAATGAACAGTATGCATGAACAGTAGCATGAACAGTATGCGTGAACAGTGGTATTTATACACTAGGAAAGAAAAACTGTCAGGACCCGTCCAGAATTCCTCCCCCGGAACCCTAGACAGCCCTGATCCCAGGGAAACCCTACCGAACCCTCTAACGGAAAATCCGACAGAGCCTCCCCTAAGGGATTTACTTACCACAAACTACCTGCACTGAAAACATACTTCTATATTCATCCCCTTATTCCTCCCACAAACTACAAATTGTTCCACAAATTTTCAGCACTTCTCAAAAACAACAACAGTCCAGTGCATAAATAAAACAACTACACGTCCAATACAGTATACAGAGCATTATACAGATAAATATGGAATTTATACAATGACAGATAAAAAGCAATACAGGATGGAGAGGAAAAAGGGAAGAAATACTTCTTGAACCTTCGGCAACAAACTGAGACGTTGGGCTCACCCCGGATAATCAACGTCTCCAACCTGGACCTAGGGGAACGGAATTTAAGAGTGTGAGATGCTAATCATCTCAGTGAGTGACCCTATCTACGATACAATATAATATCACAGTAATAAGTATATAAATAATAATTAATTGGAAATAATAATTTCTCTCAAAACCCTTACAATTCTCTCGGTTGGAAAAGTTCCCCTTTTAAAACCTTTTCACAAAACCCTTTGTTCGTATTCCCCGAAAACCAAGACATCAATTAATTCACTAAATATCAAATAGAATAAAATAAGTCAAGCATCCGACAATTTTAATTTAAAGGAAATTAATTTATTGAATAATTAAGTAAAGAGAAAATTAAACCAATTTAAGATCCCCAACCAAATAAATACCAGAACAGTAATAATTATATTTTTCATTCCAATACAATCTCAAAACATTTTATTTTTAAAACACAGTTCTGAAAATCATTTGATGCACCCACTATATACCAGTGGCGCCAACAGTATCCAGCGCCCGAGGTACCGCCAGACAGGAGGTTATAGAAAGAAACCGGCATACGGTCGCGTGGCGTCCCGCTGCGCCGCTGCTAACCTGGTGTCCCGGCCATGGAGGGGTGGCCACCCTCATCCGATGGCAACCACAGGACACCTCATAATATCACCTGCGCGCTACACACACCCACCTGCGCGCTAATCATAACCGTGTGCACACTAACCATATCACATAAAATCAGAACACCAGTACGTGCACGGTGCATCTAAAAATCATAAAATTCACAATTTAAATTATATAACAAATTTCACATTTTGCATAAACATAGCGGGTATAATCCATCCGCTTGAACCGGGAAATTCTCCACAATTTCTTTATAATCAATACCATAAATTCCATGATTTTCAAATCCACCAACTCCCAAATCCATCAATTCAAATATCCACATTTTCCCAATAGCATAAATAATTCTCGAAACATAATAATTAAATCTCATAATATTCCATAGGCATATTTTATAAAAATTGAAATCACCAACATGAGCAAATATTTTCCTTGAAATATTTGAAAATCAAATCATGCCCGATTTAATGTTAAAACCACAAGAATTTCATAATCCTTAAAACCATAAAATAATTTGCACATGGCATAAATTTGTAAAATGCACCTTTTCTTAAATCCAATAAATTCACCAATAAATCCACAATAAATCACATAAATATTTGGCACATAGAAATTAAATTCCAAATATTTAAATCACACATAATATATTCACCAATTAAATTTCCAAAATTAAATTGAAGGTGGGTCACTCACCTTAAGCACGCAATTAACCCACGATCCACTACGGGATCAATTCTACGACTCACCGGTGTTCCTAGAACAAAATTCACAGACAGTCAAATAAATTAATATTTTAATCGGGTAAATAATACCCGGTACCCGGGGGGGTCAAACACAAACTTTAACCAAAATAGGTGAATAATATACCGAATCAAAGCTCGTGGGACGAGGATCACCAATCCGGTCCCCATCGACCTCAATTCCGCCGGAGGTGGCCGGAATTTGGTCGGGTAGCTTCGGCCGGTTTTGATCTTGAGGGATCTTTCAAACGGTGGGGATTTTGGGCAAACTAACCCCGGAAATGGACTTAGAGGGGTCGAAAATAGTGGGATAGAGGTATGGGATGGGCTAAGTTGGTCGGAAACGGCGAAAATCGCCGGAAAAACATAACCGGCCGCCGCCGGCTTCATTGGCCCGATCTGGGCGCGTCGCCGGCCGGCCGGCAGCCAAATTTGGCTGGTGAACTCGCCGGCGTGTGGGCTTGGATGGTGGCCGGAACGTGTAGTGTATGGGTGGCCGGAAAAGAAAACACGGTGAGAGAGAGAGAGACGGCCGGTGAGAGAAAAAAAACTGTGCGTGTTTTGTTGAGCTCGGGGAAGAAGAAGGAAAAAAGGAAAAAAGAAAAAGAAAAAAAAGAAAAAGAAATGGTGTTTTCCCACGTGGGGAAAAAAGAAAAAGAAAAAGAAAAAGAAAAGAAAAAGGAAAAGAAAAAGAAAAAGGAAAAAGGAAGAATAAAAATAATTAAATAAAAAAATATTATTATTTAAAATAATAATAAAAATAACTTGATATTTCACATGGTTGACATGTGGCTTCTCAACATGGTGACACATGATCACCTTCATTAAGTCACACGTGGCACATCGTTATACGTTCAAAAATAATAATAAAATAATACGGTATTTGAAAAACTCTACAGGTCCATAACTTTCAAACCACATGTCCAAGTCGGACGTGCCGCCAGTCTACGGACTCGTATCGATGAGCACTTCACAACCATGCATGAGTCAACGCTCAACCTTGCATGAATAAAAGTCAACTCCGGCACCCCTTGGACAGTTTGGACCTCAACTTATTTTGCTCAAAACTTTCAAACCGTAGCTCCGTTTTCAACGTGCTACCAGTCTACGAACTCGTGCCAACGTGTACTCCGTAACGGTACCTCAGTCAACCTAGAATTCCAACCGGGTCAAAAAGTCAACTTTTGACCCCTTCGGTCAATGGTCAACGGTCAACCTCGGTCAACGTGCAAAAATTCCAACATGTTTCGGGACGGGGTGTTACAAAAACAATGTGCATACATTCATGCTTTTTCTGTGAAAAGTATCATTTTCTAAATTTTCGAAAATCATCATGAAGATTGGCTTTCGTTTAAGTTATTTCTCAACTCAAATCACAATCCCACATTTAACAATTTCAACTATGCAAGACTACATAAAATCACCAACAACATAAAAACAGAATGAAAAAAAAATTACAAAACATAAACTCATTCATTCACTGATACGAAGAGCTAGAATACAGACATGCAGAGTAGAAGATTATGAGCTGGTGGGTACAGAGAAGGGTGGCAATCGTGGTGCGAGCTGGTGCGTTTGCAAGATGGCAATGCTGTGGCAATGGTGGTGCGATCTGGTGGGTTTGCAAGGATGGCAATGCTGGTTACTACTGGTGCAATTGGGAATTTTGGCTGGTTGCTGCTGGTGCGATTGGGAATTTTGGCAAAGTCCTTTCGAGCTGGTGAGAGTGAGAATGTGAGTGGAAAGGGCTCGAGGGAAATTTGGCCAGCCATTCTCACGTGAGAGTTGCTTTGAAGTTAGGTCATAGATGCCAACAGTGCAAATCGAAGGACAGAAAATTTCATCACATCTGCATATAACCCATGCGGTCGGTCCTCAGACTAGCTTCTCTGTTTTCAATATTATATTTGATGTTAAAATTTTACTTTTTGAAATTGAAAGTTTTTTATCCTTTTTTCCATGGCACGTTTCTTGTCACCAAATTACGTGCCAACCAAATAGCAGCAGTGGTTGACTGGATGGCTTCCTTTATGAAAATGGGCAGTGGGGCCGTACATTATGCGCTTTCCGTATAAAGTAGACTGCAAGAAGAGCCTACTACTATTTTTCACGTGCCTACCAATTGTAAAATCTAAGGTTAATTTTATCAAACTAAAATACAATTTAATAGTTTAAAAATATCATTAATTTTTTTTAAAAATAATAATTTTTCTATTATTTATATATATTTTTAAAATAATATTATTTACCTTTTAAAAATATTAATTATAATTTTAAAAATTTTTAAAATTAAATTATAATGAATATAAATTTTAAAAAATTCAGATATAATATTTCCAAAAATCTATTAATACTCCATATATTTTCATACTCAAAATACCATACCACATGGTATGGTGTTTGTGAACGTGGGATTACATTGGAGTTAATTGTAAATTTTGTTTGTATTGAATAGAAAAATGTAGAGTATGTACTCCGTCCATGATAAAGTGGACCCTACTTCAAGATGTCATGTTGCTTTTTCTTTGAAAAAGAGAAAATAGTATATATATATATATATATATATTTTTTTTTTTTGACTCAGAAGATTAAGTATTTGATTCAAATTTAATATTTAGCTCTCTAAATTGAATAATTTTTTTAGAAAAATATATAAATTAAATAGTTAGAATTCAGTAAAGGGGAATGGCTTTATTTCATTTATTTGTGACATAATTTTGAAATATTGAATGATTTTATTATTATTATTATTATTATTATTATTATGTCTTTAGGTTAAATTTCATGCACAAGAGTGAAGATATGACCCAAAATACAAGATGTTGTTTAAAATTAAACCCAAAAGTATAATATTTATGTACATAAAAAAAAATATATATATATATATATAAAATCTCTTGTACGTTTTGAAAACTGATTATTTCTTCAACAGTATTCGTTTGTTCAAAAAAATAATTACAAAGGACAAAATATATGTGTATATATATATATATATTTATATATATATATATATATATTTCTTTTTTGTTTCTTTGGCAAATGACAAAATATTGGTTTGCTTGGGCAAAACTTTTATAATAAAGAGGAGGGTCGTCG
Organism: Ziziphus jujuba; assembly: GCF_031755915.1. Lineage (NCBI taxonomy): Eukaryota > Viridiplantae > Streptophyta > Magnoliopsida > Rosales > Rhamnaceae > Ziziphus > Ziziphus jujuba. Next base: position 27,353,532 of record NC_083383.1, read on the forward strand.
ATTTACAATAATTATTTACCCCAAAAAAATACAATAATTCACATTTACCAAAATAAAAAGTACAATAATTCACAGAGCAGTTTTTGTGTTATGGAAAATGAACAATGAGCGAGGATCGGAATAACTACTCCGTTTTCAGGAAAAAAAAAAAATGGTAAGGGCATTTGAAAATGAGTTATCAAGTCTAGCATAAAAGATTTTATTCATTTCTTCAATTATCGAAAAGAAATTACTCTAAATCAAGTTTCATTAAATTATTTTTACTTAAGGTTTATACTATATTTATAAAAATTTTAAAAAAAAAATGTCTAGTGCAAGAGAAATTTACCATGCATCAGGGGGAAAGGCAAAAAAAATTTAAAAAAAAATAAAAAAAATTGAAAAGTGAAAAAAAAGAAATCTAGTCTAAGAGAGCATTGGTATTAACCTTCAGATCATGAGTTAAATTAGGTCTAAAGCTAACAAATGATCCTTCTCCATTTTTTTTTCTTTTTCTTAGTTTTTTTTTTTTTTTACCCTCTTTTTTCCGGCACCTTCACCAATTTAACATACGTTTAATTAAAAAAAAATTAAAATATGGGATGTGACAAATATTCATGTAAAAAAGTAAGAGAGATATAAATATTTTTTTTTTCTTTATAGAAATTGGAGAATACATTCTAATAAACCATATCGTAATTTAGATAAGATTGTGTAGAAATTAAAAAAAAAAAAAAACATATCACACTTGCATGTGATCAATTTCCGAGACTCTGGCTTTCGTCCGAAAGTTTTTAGTGTTTTTATGAGGGATTTTTTGTATTTATGCCTTTAGAACTTTTTTTACAAATTTGCAATTCGTCTCATGAATTTTCTATTTATCGTCAATGTTTTTGAAACTATTAAAAAAATTTGCAGTTGCAATCTTATATATAAGGTCATAGGTTTGAATTTCAACATAATTTAGGAAGTATAGATGTACAATTCTATAAAATTTATTGACAGAGGTGACAAACTTAAATTAAGAGGCAAATTGTCAGACGATGCAAAATTTAAAGTAATGGATCATAATACCTGAATTTTGGTAATCAAGACTTGGCTTTTAAAAAAAAAAAAAAAGTTGTAAATAACCATTTTTATAATTATCGAAATATTTAAGATAAAGATTTCACCCCAAAAAAAAAAAAAAAAAAAAAAAGAAGAAGAAGAAATATTTTAGACAAAGAGGCATTTGCCAACATGTAGACGGAAAACTGTAAGTGGAGCTGCATTTAAGCATCAATTTCTGAATTTAATTTCCCCTTAGCTAGTTCATGGACAGCAATGTTTTTGGATCTAGGAATCCAATTAAAACAACAAAACTTACAACCAAGTTCATAAATACTTTTAATCCCAAGATAGATGACAATCAACCAGACTTCTTTAGGTTTTTTCATCATCAATTGAGCATCACTTTCACATATGGCATAACTCCGGTCTTCTTTAATTGCATGAGTCATGATGAAGAGCAAGTTGAAATACCATAGCTTGGGACTACCTCTAGATTGGTAACAAAAATGGTGTGCAAGTCCGAAGGCCAATAACATTGAGCTTAAATGAAACTCGGAGAAGGAGGGCTTCAACCAACCGAAGTTAAAGGGTAATTTTGATTTTAACCATTTTGCTTGGGTTTATTGCACTATGCTTTTGAACTTTCCATTGATTTGTAATTTGCCCTATAAATTTTATATTTTGTTATCCATGTTCCTCCAACTATTAAAAATTTTTTAACTACAATTTTATGTATATAGCATGGGTGTGATTTTCCGCAAAGTTTAACTATATAGATGCATATTTCGTAAAAAATTCAAAGGATATAAGTGACAAATGCAAAATTTAAGAGACGAACTGAAAATCCATACAAAATTCTTGAGGCACAGATGTAAACTAACACTTTTTTGCTTTGGTATAATTTCAATATGTAATAAAGGTTTTCAAAATAATTATAACTTATTTTCTTTTAATTTTATTTTTGGTAGGATTTTCTTTTTATTTAAAGCATATACATTTGAAATGCAATAAAGTAGTTGATTCAGGCTGCTATTAACAACCACACACGTACTTATTCATCAAAAACAATAACAATATACATATTTATAGGTTAGGTTTATATCATATATAAGGAAATTTGCTTTGGACAATGTTGAAAATTTATAAAACAAAATGCAATGATAAAAATTATTATTTTTCCAATTGATGAAGATTTTAATTCCCAATTTCAATATATATTATAAATAAATAAAAAAAGATATCCTCGAAATAATAATTATTGAAGAAGTAATTCTCAAAATGAAGCATGCAAATGGTAGAATATGAGTTTTTTTTTTTTTTTTTTGAATAATTTGGGAACGTTTTAGGCTTGGCCTCATTTTTATTTTTATTTTTTCATATATATTTTTTATTAAAAACAAAAAAGAGAAAAAAGAGAAAAAAAAAAAAAATTTGTTTTGTTGGACAGTTGGAGGGCAGTGGAAGAGTGAGAGAGAATATCCGGTGTGCCCGGAATCCCAATTGGGTTTGGATATATTTAATTTGGGGGGATACGACATCGGCGGAGAGAGAAGAAGGGGGTGGTCCTCCAAAAATGGCGTTCTGCGCTGCACTCGGAGCCATCCTTCCACATCCTAATCACTCCCAAAACTATGTCGTTTCGAATTCCCTCTCCGTTTCCTCCTCTTCCTCCTCCATTTACGTTCCCAATCTCAATTCCATTTCAATTCTCAAACGCCCTCCTCTTCTTCTCTCCACCCAATCTTCTTCTTCTTCTTCTTCTTCCTTGTCTGGTTTATCTCTCCCTCACGTTGAAACCCTTATCCCCAATCGGTGTAACAATAACAAGCCATTGCCTAAAGCTCCCAAGTTCATGGTAATTTGGGAATTTTGGTGGTGGGGATTATAATGGGTTGAGCTTTTGTTTCTCTTAATGGGTTTGGTGATTTTTTTCAGGTTACGGGGTGTGTAAAGGCTGAGCCTTTGAGGATAATGATATCCGGGGCTCCAGCTTCTGGCAAGGGAACCCAGTGTCAGCTCATCACTCAGAAAGTATGTTTTTATTTTTTTTATTTTTTTTTTATTATTATTTTTTTTTAATGCAGTTGAATTGATGAGTAGTTGGTTTGAAAGGATTGGTGATTAATATAAGTTCTTTAGAATGTCCAGAATTGAAAATAAACAAGTTGGTTGAAATGGGGCGGTAAAGTTTCAAACCATTTTTTGTTAAATAAAAAGGTTAGGAATTCATAAACAAGTTATGTGCTTTGTTGGGGAGTTTGGGATCCTATTTTCCTCGGATATATGTTTTTTTTTTTTTTCCCCTTGGATTTTTATTTAGATTAAGATATTATTTGTTCAGATTTTAGTTTCGGAAATTACGCGAGGATGGATGCATGAGTAAATTCAGAAACACATAATAAACAAGAAATAAGAACCAGGACATAATGAACAACACATAACAACCATCTGCACATAATCTTTCTTGTTTCTGGCTCACTATGAAAAAAACAATGAAAGATGTCTGAGTTCATGAGTACTTAAGCTCTGTGATGTGTTAACTGCGGCTAGAATCTGAATGATATGCTTTTTCCAGAGGGTTATAATTCATCATTTGCCTAGAGGGACGCCTCTAGGTGCAGAAGTTTTCTACACCATATCCTCTGTGTTCTGGTTAAATGATCCTGCTAAATATATCACGGACAAAATTTCGTTTACGTTTGGGGTTATTAAGTTAGTGTCTATCTATCTCTTAAATATTCTACATTAAGATAATTAAAACTCTTTGTCTATCTTAGTGACTGATATGTAATTACGTACATAAAGTTCAGTTTCTCAGTCATTTATTTCTGAATTCTAAATTGTTCATGAGGAAATGAAAATTGAACTCGTAATCTCTTAAATGCAGTATGATTTAGTACATATAGCTGCTGGAGATTTACTTAGGGCGGAAGTTGCAGCTGGCAGTGAAAATGGGAGACAGGCAAGGGAATATATGGAGAAAGGACAATTGGTCCCAAATGAGATTGTTGTCATGGTAAGGAGAACGTATTAATTTGACAATAATCATGCTACTGGTGATTTATATATTTATTTTTCCATCGTGTAGATGGTGAAAGAGCGCCTATTGCAGCCAGATTCTCAAGAAAAAGGTTGGCTTTTGGATGGATATCCTAGGAGCTTATCACAAGCAAATGCTCTTAAGGGATTTGGATTTGAGCCAGATCTTTTCATTCTTTTAGAAGTAAGGTCTTTTTTGCTCTGTTTGTATCTCATAACTGAATGACTGTTCATTGAAGTCGTATAGGAATAGGAGAAAATCAGCTTCAAGATGGTTCTCAACTATTTATAGCTAATTTCTTTGATTTCTTTTTCATGCTTGTGAGCCTTGGAGGTTCTTATTTTATAAATTATTTCATATTTTATTGTTGATGTGTGATGAAAAGCATCATGCCTGCATAATGTCTCTTGTTTCTTATTTCTTTTGTTGAATTGATACACTGTTAATGCAAACTCTATAATTAAGTTTCACAATTGTGATTAACAGTGTGGTGTTTCATTTGCAGGTTAGTGAAGAGATTCTTGTTGAGAGAGTTGTTGGACGTAGGTTAGATCCTGTTACTGGAAAAATATACCACCTAAAGTATTCTCCTCCAGAGACTGAAGAAATCGCTTCAAGGCTCACACAACGCTTTGATGACACAGAAGAAAAGGTATACTTATGCCATTCGAGCTAGTTTAATACTTTGACTTAAGAAAGTTTTGGTGCTTTTACAGTTAGTTTTTCTGTATAACTGACCTATTATGCTCTTGTTTCCAATCATCAAGCAAGATTATCTTATAATTATTCCTATTTACTTTTTACTCATTAAGGTGAAGTTGCGATTACGCACACATCATCAAAATGTGGAGGCAGTGCTTTCCTTGTATGAAGACAAAACAGTAAAGGCATGTTCTATACCATCTCTTTTCTCTGTTTCCCTTTTTTCCTGTGTCTGTTTGTGCACGCTCTCTCTTGCATGAACGTTCAAAATGCGTAATGTCAAATAACATGTTTATATATGTTACAAATACTTGGGGGTGGGTATTGAGTATGGGTGCGTCTAGAAGCTGGATTTGTTGATCTCTGAAATTTTAGGATATGGAAACTTGCCTAAAAGTGCTTAAATTTAGGATACAGTTACTTGGACATGAAGTTTAGGATTCATTCTAAATCTGTTCTTGTAGAATATATTCTTACTATTTTCTCATTTTTATTTTATTTTTTTATTCTTATTTTAGTCCATATAACTTTCTTTTTGGGTCTTTACAGATCATAATTATTTGCTTTATTAGAGACTCACTGACAGATTAAGCCCTTATGTTAGTTTAATCACCTTGTTTGAAGTTTGAGATCTCTTTTAAAAGCCGTCTGATTTACTGGCTCATCGCACAAATTTCATATTAGACTTGGGTGACTTAGCAAGGAAATCACTAGGTATTGGTGAGAAATAAATCATTGTTATGTATAATCTCCTACAAATGTGAAACTTCCACTTTCTCTTTATGTCAATGGCTTGATCTAACTCCATGATTGTATTGATTGTGTGTCGAGGAATTAATATATGAGAGTAGTAAATGTCATTTGGTTGAGCATAAACAGGTGAGTAAATGACATTTAGTTTTTGTCAAGTCAACATCTCATTCTAAACTACAAGAGCTACTCCTTTAGGTTTTGGTGCTTGCTCAGCTTGCAAAGCTCTTTCATAAGCATTTTCTCCTAGGACAACATAAGTTAATTCTCTTGAATATAAGATTCCAATACATCGAAAAATTGAGATATCAAAGAAGCAGGCTTTTCATATTGCACTTCTTAATCGGATCTTTGAATTATAAAATATAAGAAGTTACTCTAAAGATTTTTTTTTTTTTTTAAATTTAACCATGATCTGAAACTTGTTACTTATAATAGGATGAGAGGTGCTTCTTTCTGAGAATGTATGGCATTTCACCTTCACATGTGTTTCACCTCTTTTGTGGAGAAGTTGTTCAGCTCTTTTGCTATTCTTGTCATATCGATGAGTTTCCATTTGACATTGAAGTGTAAAAAAACGATGATCTGACTAGTGATATTGAAAGTAATCTTCTAAGTCTCCAATCCAATCTAGAAGGCATATGATAGGATAGCTATGCACCAAAGTATTCAAAATATTAATCTTGATATCTATTTGACAAGTGGGTGGTCAACCACATTTGTAGTGGGGCATAGGGGCTTCTTTGGCTAATTTGGGTAGTGGGAATTTAAAGACTAGTAACAGCCATTCGAATATTGAAATTGTAGAAACGAATTTGGGCTCTGGTACCAATTGATGTAGAAGTCATAAATGAGACAGCAGGTGAAGAAGACAGAAGGGAGAAAGGGATGATAAACAAAAAGAAATGGAATTACTTAGAAAGCAAGACAGAGGAATTATATGTATCATTCAATGGTCAAGTTTCTGTCACTTTTTTACTATTTCTAATAGTCCTCCCCTTTCTCTCTCTTTCTCCCCATTTCTCTTTTATTTTTCTTTTCTCTCATGTCTAGTGCTACCTGAATTGTTATTAGAGCCTAATTTCGTTTCTCACAATTGTCATTGCCAAAAGCCTTTCGAATCACAAAAAGCACAAAATTTAAAGCCCCATGTATTGCTGCTGTTGTTGTCAATGATTGGTTCTTGTGGCCTATCAACTTTGCCAACAGGTCATGATCTCATGATGCGTCAAATATAGTCAACTGCACACCCTTTCTTTAAAGAAAGTCCTCAATTGTCAATTAAGTCATGTTGCATACTGGTCTGAGCTTTGTTCTTTTTCTTTTCATCAGGAATGACCATAGATAAATGATGGTGCTCTAAAAGTTTCGATTTTTTCTCTGCAATGAAGATTAAAGCAGTATCACAAGATTATAACTTTCTGTGGTTGAGTTCTATTATGGATCTAGGATTTTGTTTTTTCTTTTTGGTTTCCTAATCAATTTAGGTTTTTAGTTCTGCATGAAAGCCCTAACTTTTTAGAACTTGTATACAAGATAAATTTTGTCAACATGAACTAAGTAATTTAGTGATTGTTGGCAAAGGTTCAGCTAAAAGTCTATATTAATCAGATTTTTCTTGGATTGATAATAATGTAATACCATAAATGATGACGAGAAAGGGAAGTTGTCTAGAGTAGCTTCTTTTTTTTTTTTTTTTTTTCCTCCTCTCTTGGGGTGGTGGGGGATCTGCTTGGTGAGTAAATGAAAGGAGAAACTAGTATTTGCGTAGCATTTTTGGTTTTGAATACTCATTGTTCAAGAATATGCTGAAAATGTAGGCCCAAACCATGAAATGTTTGAATAACAAAATCACACACATGTTGGACTGTTAAAAGAAGTTGGGAGGTTTATACTAAATGTTGTTACTCGTTATTGTATGGTTGGTGACTTAATAGGTTCTCGTTGTAACTATTTCAACTACATTTTGAGTGATTTGGTTGGAAATAAGCAGAAGGAACTTTAAGGACAAGTTTCTGACATGGATTGTGTCTTTTATTGTTTTGTATTGGTTAATAGTTCTTTTTATCTTTTTTCTTTTCTTATGTTTATGATATTTTAAGGATTTTTCCCCCCCTCTATTTGCCTACTGTGATTGTTTCTCGTGGCAATAAAATTTTGCTTATTGAAAATTTAATAAAAGAAGTCATGCACTTTATTCAGTATCGTGATTCGTTATCCTCTGATTATATTACATGATTAATTTGTATTCATAAAATAATCTTTTCATATCCTTGCATAACAGAGTATGCCCAATCTTTGGGAATGGGCAACCTGATGCCTGTTTTTGAAACAAATTTGTGTATGCGAGTTCATGTTTGGCAAAATTTTGCACCTTTGTTCTCTTTTCTCTGGGGCATGAGATGGCATTTTGCATGGCAGTTAATGTTTCATTTGTAAATCCAACTTGAAGAGTCATTTGTACTTGTTTCAGATCAATGGAAATGTTTGCAAAGAGGATGTGTTTGTCCAAATTGATGTTGTGCTGACAAAACTTCTTGAGCAAAGGAAGGAAGCTTCAGAATCTGTGGCAGCATAGAAGAACTTACCAGAAGAATGGTTAAAACCCCATTTAACCGTCTCCAAAAATGGCAGGGGTGAATGATTATGTGCAATGCAATCATTTTTTGGTGTATCTTCGAAGTTCTTCTGAAGTAGCTAGAGAAGAAGAGTGTTCCCATAAATGTATGATTTTTCTTTGGCAAGCCAAAGAAATTGTTTTTTAGAGTTACATAACCCACAAAATGATCCATTCATGTAATGTACATAAATTTGTATGCAAATTGCTTGTCAAAATAATAATAATAATAATAAATTTGTACGCAAATGCGACCCAAATAATAAGAAAATTTTACTATTTCACCAATAATGTAACATGTCATGAGGTGTGGCAGCTACCTAGCCTAGCCTAATGGAAGGCGCACAGCCAAATCAAAGACTCGATGGACAACAACTAGGGTATTCTGCGTCCGCTGTGCTCCGGCTGCCACCGCTCTTTCCAAGTAACCTGCAATCTCCAACATAGTTGGTCTTTCTCGGCCTTCCAACACTACAAAATCGGTGGCCATGTACCCTACATGTGCTAAGGCCTCTACCTCAAATGGGGTAGGGGGTGGCACTTTAGGGTCCAAAACTCTTGTATTTCATCGTGAACGATATACGGCACCATATAATCAACCACATTTCTTGGTATTCCATTTTCATACTTATGAATTGCTCTCAACCCATAAAGCAATTCTAATAATCATAATAATAATACTCCAAAACTATACACATCGCTCTGCGAGGTCAATTGATGGAGGCGATAGTATTCTGGGTCAGTGTATCCCATAGTGCCTACAACGCAAAGGGGAAGGTGGAAGTGAGGAGGAGGACGACAACGAGTACTCAAAGATTGTCCGAAATAGGATACCTTGGCCGTCCACGTGGCATCCAAAAATATGTTGAGGACTTGATGTCTCCGTGCATGATGGAGTTTTGGTGGAGAAACTCGATTGCTCTTGGAGTGCCACTTTAAGGCTAGCTGCCCAGGAAGAAAACAGAGGGGAAGTGGATTGGATTTGAGGCTGCTGATTGCGATAGCTATTGTGATTGTGGAGATGATCATAGAGAGAGCGTTTTTTCATGAACTCATGGACTAAAATCCTTCCTCGTGGTCTTCGTAAAACCCAAGCAGGTGAACAAGGTGCATGTGCTGGTTCAGCAAAGAAATGGAGTTGAGCCCGTTGAGAAAAGAGTTGAAGTCGGCGTCATCATCTGTCCGGTATAATCTTCTCCCTTTCGATGAATATTTCCCGGCCATCGTCGAGTTTTCCGTGATACGCTGTGCCGTTGGTTGAAGTTGTTGGTGGCATCCATTAGGACTTGCATAAAGGATTCCTCTAGCCGTTCCCCCAGGAGAGGTTGACCCTGTTGGGTTTGTGTTAGGATTTATCATTATCTTATGTTATTATTGTTTATCTAAGCTAGTAGAATATTGTACAGCTGTATACTTAGCCTAAGAGTGTTAAGAGTTTATATCATTTACGTTGCTCTTTACGTGTGTATATATACCTTTGCAATTATTAATGAAAGTGTACTGTTCACGTAGTTTCTCGTTGCATGATAACAGTGCTTTGCTCCTCTGTTTTATTTCATGTATCAGAGCCTTTGAAAGCAAAAGCTGTGTCAATCGTTCCTCTATCTTCTACCATTCCAAATCTCTCTCAAGTAACCTTATCCAATTATAACTTCCCAATTAAGCTTGACAATGATAATTATTCCCTATGGGCAAGTCAAATCCTACCAGCAATCATTGGTAGTAATCTTGAAGGTTTCATCAATGGAGATATACAACCTCCACAAAAAATGGCTCAATAAATCCATCTCTAGAGTTTAAGCCAAAAAAAAAAAATAAATAAATAAATAAAATGCATCTCTCGAACCAACTAGCACTGCCACGCCACAATTAATATTGAATCCAGAATACCAGCGATGGCATCGCTTAGATTAGGCGTTGTTAGATGGATCCTCTCATCCATCTCCCTCAACGTACAAACTGCATGTCATTTCAATTATGGAGTTCACTTGGAAAGCTCTTCAGCAATCAGTCTAGAGCAAAATTGATGCAGCTAAAACTTCTGTTGCAGTCAACCAAGAAAGTCATTGTCCATCAGTGCCTATTTCGCCAAAATGAATGCCAACAGCTTGGCTCTTGCCGATCATCCCATTCCTAATGATGAGTTCATTATGTATCTTCTTGAAGGTATGAAAGTATTCCTCTTGAATATGATGCTGTTGTTGCTAATATTAACTTTCAACCTATACCTTTAGATGTTGAAGAAGTTCAGGCACTTCTCATGTGACAAGAGATGCGTTTACAGAATGCCACATCTGTCATTGCACCTGCACTAGACAACTAGATAAATGGAGAAAGTTGAAAATACCTCAAAAGTTTAACCTAATGGAATGTGTATTTTTATTTCATTTATATTTTTTTTTAATCCGTTTTTTTAGGTTTTTTTTTGTGTCTTTACATTTATTTTTATATTTATTTTTTTATTTTGAATGGAATTGTTGAATTTTGATCCTAAAATTTTTTGGATCTCTGATACCAAATTAAAAATACCATTAATACTAAAAACTTAAACTGATTTATCCTTAAAACTGATATAACGTTGCAAAACAAGTTCCACACCAGTAAGCTCTAGTGTTCAATTAGCCAAGCAGGTTGGCTCCCCCTTCAAAGGTGTTTTTCAGTTTTAAAGCACTATTGGAGCTTTGCAATATTTAACTTTCACTCAACTTGAATTGTCTTTTATTGTGAACAAATTAGATCAATTTTTGCAGTGTCGTACCGATGTCCATTGGGCCGCTTACAAGAGGATTTTAAAATATTTAAAAGCTACTGCATCTCTTAAACTTCATATTGGATCATCCTCTCATCAATCCTTGTTTGCTTATACTGATGCTGATTGGGCTTCAAATATTGATGGTCGTCTGTCTACAGGGGGTTATTGTGTGTTTTTTTATGACAATCTTGTGTCTTGGTCTTCAAAAAAGCAATAGGACAACTAGGTTGTTGCCCGGTCAAATACTGAATCTGAATACCGTGCTCTTGCTAATGGTGCTGCAGAATTTACTTGGATACAATATTTGCTACAAGAATTAAGTTTACAACTTCCTCAGGTGCCTGTTCTGTGGTGTGATAATATCGGTGCAGGTGTTCTTGCTTCAAATCCTGTGTTTCATGCCAGAACTAAACATATAGAGGTTGATGTTCATTTTGTTAGAGAGAGAGTGGTTCAAAACAAGCTTGTCATTCAGTATGTTCCTTCCAATGAGCAGATTGGAGACGTCATGACTAAAGTCTTATCCAATGCTCGATTTCACTACTTTCGGTCCAAGCCCCAATCTAATTGCATTACCTTGAGCTTGAGGGGGGCTGTTAGGATTTATCATTATCTTATGTTATTATTGTTTATCTACTAAGAGTGTAAGAGTTTATATCATTTACGTTGCTCTTACGTGTGTATATATATACTTTTGCAATTGTTAATGAAAGTGTACTGTTCACGTAGTTTCTCCTCTGTTTTCGTTGCATGATAACAGAGCTTTGCTCCTCTGTTTTATTTCAGTTTGGCATTGGCTGGTGCTGGTGTCGGTGGCGAGTAGTAGCCGCTGCTCCACCGCCACCACCGATGGCCCTGTTTGAGCTTGAGCTTGAGCTTATAACTGGTTTGTTGGGGTCTGAGTCTCAGTGGTCTGAACCAGGTAGTCAGAGCCAGGGACCCGGGACCTTCTGATCTTGTTTATTATTTCCATCAACTAAAAAGAGAATATGAAGTCTCTAAGTAAGAGCTGGTTCACCTTGACCGTATATACCCTGACGATTGCCAGAGAAACTGACAACCTAGTCGTGCAGCGACTGATATGGAGAAGCTGATGATCAGCGGGAGGAGGAGGAGGATATAGTAATACTACTTGTAATGGTTGCTGAAGGTGGTGGTGGTATTGGTACACTAGCTAGTTTCTTTCTAAGGTGGGAAAGTGGGAGGAAGATCTGAGTACCCAAAAGATTTGTTATTTTTGTGTGATTGTTCACACACGGCTTTCTTAACTTTTTCAAGGTGTTTGAAATGCTGAAACGCTGTGAAGAAAAAGGAGACAGCTTGGATAACACCTCACCTAAATAACGCGGTTTCAAAAATTTATAAAAGAAAAAAAAATTAAAACTTTGTGAGAGGAGAAATTAAAGACCATGTACCCTTTTCTAGGTGACTAGACGTGTGGAACGATCTTTGCCACGTTTACACGAGGCAATAATCACTTTAATATTATTATTATTAGTATTAGTATTTAAAAATACAAGCTATAATAAATATGTATAATTATAATACTATTATATTTATTCAAATAAAAATCTATAATCTCAGTCTTTGTTATGAGCTTTAAGATTGATTATGTTCAGCTTTCTATTTCCTTGCTTTTTTAATATTTTTTTCTTTTATTTATTTATTTATTTTTTCTTCTGACTTAAATGATTTCGGGCTAGTAAAACTCTATACAACAATAGAACTTCTAACATCAAGAAGAAAAATCCCACTTAATTTATATAAATATGAAAAAACAATGATGGTAGTCTAGAGCTCTCATCTCCTAAAATGTAAGAAATCAACATGATATTTATGAATTATCCAGGACCAAGTTCATGAGATATGCACCACAAAATAAAAAAGTGTAGAAACCATTGACCAAAATAAATAAATAAAGTTGGTATAGATAAATTAATTTGAGAAATTCAAAAGTTATACATTCTAAGATCCTTGCTATAATTTTTTAACACAATCAACACTCCTGATCCTTGCTAAATAAAGCGGTTTCAACCCGAAAAAAAAAAAAAAAAGGACTTTGTGAGGGGACAAAGACAAAGCCCTCTTTTAGATGAAATTGGTAGGTTCCATTACTTTTAACATTTTTTGTACTGTAGCTCCTGTAGTTTCCAACTAGCAAATGAGTCCTCTTTTAAAGCGGTGTTTGGCTGGTGGAATGGAGGAGGAATGAAATAATCACTCCCATTGGAATTTCCATTTTACAAATGCATAAGGAATTTCTTATAATATCCATTCTTTCTTTTGGTTAAGAAAAATGTATGAATAATAGAAGTATTCCATCCTTCCATCAATTACACTAAAAATAGTGGATGACATGCCTCCTACGGGAGGAATATTCCATTCCACATCCTGCCACATACAAAAATACAACAAATTATTATCTCTTAAAAATTTAAATTATCTTTTCCTTCAAAAAGAATTTTAAATTATCTTTATATTTTTTTTTATATCCACTCTGTCTCTATGTAATTCTCTCTGTATATTTTTCTCACTCTAAATTTTCTATCTCTACCTTTCTATTTTTTAATTTTTTATCCTCACTTTGTCTCTTTATATTTTCTTTCTATTCAATTTCTATCAACATTTTCTTTCTTTATATTTTTTCTTCGACTTCAAATTACTTTCAGTATCTATAGCAATATTAAAAGTGGAAATAAAACGTTAGATGCCATTCTTTTTAATTTGTTCAAATGTTAATATTATTAATTAAGCCATCTATTTGTTTGGGCTCCAAATAATTAATGAAGTTAGATGGTATTTTTGTAATTTTTTCAAATATTATGGTTATTTATTAAGCCAACTTTTTTTTTTTTTTGTTTTTTTCACTCTCTAATATTGCAGTTATTCCATTTTAGGCTTCGGCGTAAGAGGAGTTATTAAAATATATATATATATATATATATATATTTATATATATATTGCTATTTACTGTCTATGCTTCAATCTATCTATGTAACAATCTATTTTTATCATTTTCTTTGTTTCTTTTTGTTTTTGTTTTTTTTTTTTTAAAAAAAAATAACCAATGCTTTTCAATAGATTTTAGATCACCAATTTCATTTAACTTTGTAAAAACTCATAGCTAATTCTCTCTGAAACAATACACAAAATCCTTACTTTATTACTTTCACATAAAACAAAGAAGAAATTTTTATTGAAAGTCCATTACTTTGTTGCTTTAAAAAAAAAAAAAAATTCATGTTTACGTTTGGCTAACATGTACCCTTAATAGGGAAATAAATATATAATTAAAAAAAGTTGAATGAAAGATTAGATTTGAAAATTGATCAAAAAGTTGTAAAAGATTGGAGAAGTTAATAAGGGGTGATGTTCGATGAAGATCATATATGATAAACCTTGTAAAAACAACTAATACAATGACTATAAATAGAGTTTGACTTATGAAGTTGGAGTTGGTTGATTGAATTCAAACTTGAATTTCTTTATTTTCGGAATTTAATCCAAACACAAAAAACTTAAAGCAATGAGAAACTACACCTGTTCACTTTATAAATTCTCTAAATACAATTTATTTTCACATTTGTTTGAGAATGTTGATTCCATATAACTCTAATGTCATTAAAGTACTTGGCACACAATGTTCAAATTTATGCAGACCGTCACTATTATATTTAATTAATTAATTTATTTATTTCTTTATTTAAGGAGGATACAGATAAAAATTAAGTCCAAAAGGTTTATGATCATAACATGCTTTCCTGCCTTTTTCATTATGTTCCAAGTTGAAATGATAAAACATATTGTCAATGTCTTCTTAGGCAAGCAAAATTTGAGCTATTATAATAATAACTGTAATTCAAAATACCTAATTTAATTTTGTAATTTTTGTACAAAATACCCAATTATTCTACATCTTCTTATTAAATTTGAAAGTAGCTATTTCCTTTACATTCTGCAAATAGGAGAAGCTCAATTTTTCAATAGTTTCAATTTACTTTCATTTCTTAGCAATAAAAATTCATAAATTGTCGTACTATTTTTTTTTTAAATGAGGAAAAAAATAATTGTTGGATTCAGTTCACAATCTCAATATATATTTTATGGCTTCAAAATATATTTTTAAATACTAAATACTGGTAGAAAAATAAATGATATTAACCAAAAGTTTGAAAAGGAAAAATAATAAGGGCAAATTAACTGACGTAGGATTTACATTAAAAGTATTAATGTTCTTATAATACCATCATAACTTATTTTCAAATATATATATATATATATATTGCTAAGCTTAAATAAAGTTATTAATATAAGGATTGACATGAAGTTTAGATCATATCAAAAGTTGAAATTTAAAATTACAATTATTACCAGATAACGACAAAGTTTACTTTTCCTAAATAGGGTTTAGTATGTCACTAAACCCACATTTAAATATTTTTTAAATTTTAAATCTTAATTTATAATATAATCTAATAATTATTAGAATGGATGTTAATTTACTTAAAGTAAGATGTATATATATATATATATATATAACTCATTAGTAGACTTAACCCATTAAATATACCTCCAGGTGTTGGGTTAAACCATATCTGGATGACATCCCCATTCTTTTTAATTTAAACTATGAATATACCTCCACGTATTGGGTTAAACCATATTTGGATGGCATCCCCTTCTTTTTAATTTAAACTATGTAATCTTCTACAAATATATGCATGCATACAAAATATATATATATATATATATATTTTCTCTGATTTGGAAATTCTGGATGAATTTTCATTTGAGACAATGTGTATCCTAAAGAAGATATGAACATAAATAGAATACATGCATATCTTGAAATGAATTGGCATTGTCTTGGATAAAAATTCATCTAGGATTCCTAGACTAAAGAATTACTGTATATATACGATAAGGCTCAAATTAGGTTTTTATTATCAGAATTATTATTTTCAACCTTAAATCACATCAAGAGTTGAGATTTAAAATTATATTTATTAATTCCTAAGTTTTGACAAGGGTTTATTTTTCCGAAATAAAGTTTTGATATGTCATTAAATCAATATTTTATTATTTTTAAATTTTAAATCCAAATATTCAATGTAATTTAAGGGCAAATAAAAAAATAATTGATATTAAAACTATCAGATCATCCTAATGTGAGTTTAACTCTATATATATATATATATATAACACTATTACATCTTTATTTTACCTAGCACGTAGCCAACACCAAGTCAAAACACATGACCCAAAATAGTGTTAGAAAAAATTTATAAAATGTTAGAAAACTTGCTTTCTAACATAACTAGAAATAAGAGACACCTACCAGAATATTATTAAAATTTATTTTTGTACTTATATTGCTAGCTTGCATTTTCATTAGTGGTTATTACTGGATTGTTCCAAAAAAACACCTGTCAAAATATTATAAAAATTTTAATCTTTATACTTATCAATATTGTTTATTTCATAATTTTAACTTTTCTTTTATGCTCGGAGTTCATATCTAAAGTAGTTTAATCTACCAAAAAAGAAAAAAGTTTATTTCATAAGTTTTGCTGAAGTTAGGCCCTGTTTAGATTATGTCATTCTTTGTGAGAATATAAAATTCTGTGAAAGTTATTCATTTATTTATTTTCAATGTTCGTGTAGGATGACCAATTCGTGTTAACAATTTATATCTATTTACCATATGTGCTAGATAGCTTAACCTATTCAAACCGTTTAAATCAAATATTATTATTATTTATATTATTTTTATAATTTTTACATTATAATATATTAAAGTATATCTTTATTTATCATGATTTAAAATTTTTATACATTAATTGTACTTATTTGTATAGATTTATATCAATTTTGAGTTAACTAAATGAGTCATTTTCGAATCGTATTTCACATCATAACCTAAATTGCCATCTCTGTGTTTGGGTAATGTGTGTTATCAAGAAAATGTGAGCTCCAGGGGAAAGTGATTGCCAACATGAGTGAAAGTTGGTGGGAAACAAAACCCATAAATTGATGGTATTCTTGTATTTTCCTACAAAAATGAATAAATGTGTTTATTTATTCCCATAGTATTCATATATTTTAAAGGAGACTAAATTTTTATTATATTTTAATCCATATTTCCATAATACAATCCCAACATTTACCAAATATTTATAATAAAAAATAATTTCAAAGAAATTAATTTTTGAAAAACTAAATTTTGGTAGCGCCTCATTTGGGAAAGTGTTCAAGTTTAAAGGAAAATTAATTTTTGAAATTTAGTTTCTAAGGAATAAATTTTCTTCTTATTATATTTGATAAGTGATAGAAAAATTAAAACTTATAAATAATTAAATTTAATGTTGTGTAATATATTATTGGTAAATTTGTATTTTTAAAAACAATCTAATAATAGGTTTTAGACATTTTAAAAATTGACATCTCTGTAGATAGGAACAATTTCTTTTATACTTTTCCACGTAGATGAAAATTTAATTCCTTGAATCTACATTTTTTTCATCCCAAAATAATTATTCAAATACAAAAAAAAAAATTATCATTTTCTCTAAAAAATTAAATTTCCTCTAAATTTACCATTTCATTTTCTAAACGAAGCCCTAAGGTTTAGATTTAGCTTGGGCATTATAATACTATTGGATATCATATTGGACTGGTCTACCGTATCATTTGAACCCATACATGGTATAATAACCCAATGCAAAATAGTCAGTATAGGGCTTTTTTTTGTTTTTTTTTTTTTTAAATGGAAAATTTATATAATTTTTCAAGGGAATTTATCTTTTTGAGAAATATTTTGGCCTAAAATTATGTATAGTTTGATTAACTTAATTATATAATAATAATATGATATCAAAGGCCTTGTGGCCAAAAATATTTTGTTTCTGTTGTTTATTCCCTAGAAGCATCTCAATTTCACGTAAAGCGGCTTTCCTAGTATACGTACATACAGGCATAAGCCCCTAAGATGTTTCAGCTCAATGCTGTAGATTGTGGCTGATGGAGTTGGGGGAATCAATTTTTGTGGGAGTTGCTACAGATTTTGATCCTTTGCTTCCCTAAGGTTAGAGAGCATGGTTTTGGATGGGAAAATCATGACCGACTAACTTCTGGACAATGCCTCTCAAAGCTGAGAAATGCATAAGTATTGATTCAATTATCCAACCAAACAAAGCAATCCATTCCACCATTTTTATCATACTACTCTTCAATTATCCTCTTCACTTTACCAACTAAACACCACACGCAATATCAGTCCTAATTCCTGGTATTGTGAGTTTGGACTGTTAACATGTTTGTGCAGTGTATGTGAGAATCTCTTCTCAACTTGGTTAACACGATTTAATACAAACACTAATATTATTCAAAATTTTATTAACTTTGTTGAACAAAATAACACTAAGGGTCCATTTGGTTACACAGGTATAATTGGATGGGATGAGATAAAATTAATCCAATATTTTATCAGATTTCAATTCTAATGGATTATTTTTTTTTATATTAATTAATAAAATTTATTAATTTTTTGAAGCAAACAAAATAATTTAAATTAGATAAAGTTGTTTGTCAAATAATTTATTATATTATTAATATAGTCAATTTTTCATAAGCGATAAATTTTCTATAATAACCTCATTTATCAATAATTAGATCTCATAAATAATTAAAATTTAAAAATGTGTTTGAAATTTTAGATAAATATGATGAAATACTAAAACTCCAATTACGTATTTGGTAGATAATAACTATTTCATAAAATTAAGTAAATTTATATTTCATTAGTTTCTATATCGAAAATACATATTCTCTAAGGATTAACTGTTCTCTCATTTTAAGTAATATCCATTCTTTATCAAAACTTAAACGATGTCTTACACATCCACTATACACTGTTCATTGGGCTATCCATTCCTAGATCCGATACTAGCTTTTCATGAGCATTAGCGGGTCCTGGAGTCCCTGTCAAGGGCGCCAGCGCATATCTCGGAGTGATCATCAAAAGCCGATGGTGCTCTTTATACTATTATAGATAGTTTGAGTTGGTCCCGGTCTCATTCCTTGACCCCAATATGGTAAACCTTTTTTTGTAATACAAATATGATAAACATTAAATAGATAATTCTTATGAATTTTCAATTTAGTGTATTATCTATTTAAAATATGTAGAATAAAAAATATTTTAAAAATCACTTAACATAAAATAAAAATTAAATTTAAAAATAATAAATTATATATTTAATTAAACAAAAACAAAATTTTTAAATAAAATATAAAGAACATAAACATAACCATAAATAAATATTACAATTAAATTAATTTTTTTGTGCTAATAATTAAATCCAATTCATTGACATATTCAAACAAATGAAAAAGATTGGTGATTTCTATTCCTTATATTTTATTATTTGGAATGACTATTCCTATTCTATCAGTAATAATTATTCTGTGTATTAAACATAATTTAAAAAGATAATAAATTTTATTATGATTTATATAAATCTCAAATGTATTTTTAAATTTTAAATCTTGAAACGAACCACTGATTGATAAATAGGATCTTGATGAAAAATTTAGTAGAATGTTGAAATAAAAGATTGACTAATTCTTAATCTTTTTTAACAATTTTGTACGTCGTAGTCTACATATCTGAATTTTTCAGTTATAAACATAGGAAAAGAAACATCAAAGATATCTATATATATATATATAGATATAGATATAGATATATAAATCCACCTCAAAGGCAACAATAAAGGAAAAACAAAGACTGAAGATAAATAAAGATAAAGAATGAAATATTTTTGAAAAAAAAAAAAAGAACAGAGAAAAGAAAGAAAAATAATGAAAGATATGGCCATGCATTAAATAAAGAATTCTACGGTCTTTGAAATTTTTTTTTTTGGGAGGGGGGGGGGGGGGGGGGGGGAAGAGAGTCTCGCGTTAAATTTACTTTATTTTATCTATAAATAATCGTCTACGCTCTCTATGTACCCTAATTTTTGGATTGAATTATTCCAATACTCGTTCTCAACGCAACGAATTTTTATTTTGGTTACAAATTTTCCATTGACTAAGTATTGATGTGTTTTGACCGGTAACAGTAATTTTTGACATGCTATTGTCACTTGATTGCCAGATAATTTTTTTTTTTTTAAATCTAAAATTTTCTAAAATTATTTTTGAGCTTCAAGCGACAAAATTTTTAAACTTCCACTCAAAATTTTGGACCATTAGCTACAAAGTTTCTTATAAGTTGTCAACACACACATACATCCGAAGCAAATTTGGAGGCACTGTTACCTACATTTAAACCATTAGGATCCACGTGGGACCTACACCTGTGGATTTTATTGTTCAACCTTTCGTCCCCCCTAACTCCGACAAGCTTTCACAGTTGCAACTATTATCCTCCTCCTGCAATGCTTGAAACTCACAAACAGTACCGGCATCAGCATTAGTTGGGGGTGTTGAAAAAGTCTTCAAAACCCTAAAACCCATTTAAGTCCATTCCAAATAAATCCGGTTCAAACTCAGATCAAGCCTTAGCCTGTCTAATTTTTTTATTGGGATGCGGTTGCACTTTAATTTTATTATTATTATTATTATTATTATTATTATTATTATTATTTTGTAGACCCAATCCAAAACCTGATCCATAGGGCTTAGTCGAGTGTCCAATCCAATTAGCTAGTCCAAAATAAATTTTATAAATTTATACCCATGTTAAATTTATTACAAATTTTTAGTTTATTATGTATAGTGATTTTTTTTTTTTTTTATCATCTGTCTTATTTTTATGTTGTAAATATGATGACATAAATTATTACTTTTATTATATTTTTTTTATCAAAGATATTTTAGCATATATATATATATATATATGTGTGTGTGTGTGTGTGTGTGTGTGTATGAATCAAATTTTGGAACCCAAATCCAAACCATAAGAAATAGATCCAAAATCAGGCCTAAGGTATAGAATGGTTCAATTTATTTTGTGTTAAAACTGTCACACCCACCTAACCAAATAATAATAATAATAATAAGTTAAATGATGTTGAATCTGTGAATTACACATCCACATCTAAAAGGTCATGATTTTGAGATATCAGAATAGAGAAAATAAATGATAAAAAATAAATTACCTTATTTTTAAAATTCTTATAAATTTGTCCAATTCGATAAAAATTGATGAAAATCATCGAAAAGGAATTATGTACGGTGCATGTAACCTCTAAATTTGATTTTTTTTTTAATTTATTTCAATTTTGTAACATTGATAACCTTATTTTTAAAATTCTTACAAATTTGTCTAATTCAGTTAAAATTGACAAAAATTGTCAAAATCAATCATGTACGGGCACATGTGATCTCTGAATCTGATCTTTTAATTTATTTTTCAAAACTTTCCATTAAAATATTCAAAAAAAGATATCATAATAGATAAAATCATTTTAAATGATAAAAAATAAATTATCCTTTTTTTATAATTCGTACAAATTTGTCCAATTCGTTTAAAATTGACAAAAATCATCAAATAGAAGTCATGTATGGCGCATGTGATCCCCAAAGTTTATTTTTTAATTTATTTCAATTTTGTCACATTGATAATCCTATTTTTAAATTTTTTACAAATTTTTCTAATTCAGTTAAATTTGACAGAAATTGTCAAATATGATCATGTACTGCACATGTGACCTCTAAATCTGATCTTTTAATTTATTTTTCATATTTTGCCATTTAAAAAATTCAAAAAAAAAATGTGAGTCCAACAAAAAAATACTAGATATTTAAAATACATTTGAGAGCCCAAAAAAATATTAGGTGGTAAAAAAAACTCTAAGGACATGATAAAAAAATATCAAATGTTCAAAAAATAATTCCGAGATCACAAAAAAGAAAATACCAGATGGTTAAAAAGAATACTAAAAGTACAAAAAAAAAATCAGATGTTAAAAAAAACTAAGAGCCCAAAAAAAATCAAATAGTAAAAAACAAAATCTGAAAGTGCAATAAGAATATCAAATGGTAAAAACATTTTGAAAGCCCCAAAAATAACAGATATTTAAAAAAAAATCCAAAAACCCCAAAAAAATACTATATGATAAAAGAATTTTGAGAGCATGATAAAAAATACCAGATGTTCAAAAAAAATCCAAGAGCTCAATATAAGTACTAGATGTTCAAACAATTCTAAAAGTGAAAAAAAAAAAATCTAAAGGTTAAAAAAATTTTGAGTATTCAAAAAAAAAAAATATTATGTTTAAAAAAATTTTGAGAGCCCAAAAAAATACTAAATATTCAAAAAAATTTAGATGGTAAAAAAATCTTTGAGAGTACCATAAAAATATTTTACGATAAAAAAATTCTGAGGGTCTATAAAAATACCACATGGTTAAAAAATTTTCCAGTGTTGAAAACAGATAACAGATAGTAAAAATAAAAATTCCTAGGGCTCAATCAAAATGCCAAATGCTTTATGAGCTCTTAGAATTTTTTTGGAACATTTGATTTTTTTTTTTTTTTTTTTTTAGCTCTCAAAATTTTTTTTTTTATCATTTGGTATTTTTCTGGCACTCAAATTTTTTTTAACCACCTAGTAATTTTTTTATGCTCTTAGAATTTTTTTGAATATATGTTTTTTTTTTTTTAAGCATTTAGAACTATGTTTTACCATATTATATTTTTTTCAGGCACTTAGAATTTTTTAACCATTAGGTATTTTTTCGAGTATTTTGTTCAAGCTCAAAGAATTTTTTTTACTATTTGTTTTTTTTTTTTTTTTTTTGCTCTCAAAATTTTTTTGAACATCTCATATGTTTTTTGGGCTCTCTAATTTTATTGACATCAGGTTTCTTTTTGGACTTTTTGAATTTTTTTCAATATCTATTTTTTTAGGCTCTCAATTTTTTTTTAATTATCTATTTTTTTTTTTTGAGTTTTCTAAAAATTTTTTTAAATATTTAGTATTTTTTTATTGTGCATTTGAAAAAAATTTTTACTCTGGTATTTTTTTGGCCTCTTGGATTTTTTTGAACATTTTTTTTTAGGCTTTCATTTTTTTTTAATTTTTTAAATGAAAAAATCTGTAAAATAAATTTTTTTAAAAAATTCATATTTGAGAATAACATGTACCGTACATGATCTCTATTTAATAGTTTCTATCAATTTTAACTGAATTAGATTAATTTGTAAGAATTTTAAAAACAAATTTGATGATTTTAAATGATGCCAAAGTACAACTATCCCTAAAAATAAACTATTGCAGCCGCTGGATGAGAATACAATTGGCCGTGCCATAAGTGACACGGTAGGCACACGGTAGGCACACGGTAGGCACAAGATATATAAATAATTTTTTATTGGGCTTTCGGCAATGTTTGAGTCGGCAATGTTTGAGTGATTTGGTTGGAAAGAAGGAGGAGCTTTCGGACAAGTTTCTGAAACGAATTACGTTTGAAAATTGAAGCAAGTACTTAGCAATTCATTTCAAGCATCGTCTACTGAAGAATTAAAAGACGACCTGTTTTTCATATTTACTACTGTTGGCAGGATATTTTGTATAATTTGTGTCTATTATTGTTTTATTATTGGTTAATAGTTTTATTTTTATCCTTTATTCTTATATTATGTTTATGGTATTTAAGGAAATTTTTTTTTTTTTAAATCCTCTATTTGTCTACTGTGATTGTTTTCTTGGCAATTAAGTTTTGTTTCTTATTGAAAAACTTATAAGTCACGCACTTTATTCAGTGCTATGACTCATTATCCCACTGTTATATTACATTGTTAATTTGGTTTCATAAAACTCTCTTTTCATATAGATGCCTGCACTTTTTATTTGCTGATTTTGTTTTTAAAACATAACCAAACAATGACCATTATTACAAAGTAATAAAATTTTGCATGTAAGATCATGTTTGGAATGAGAGAAATCTTGCACTTATTGTTAGAACTAACAACAGCTCACATGACTTGTTAACACTATACCAACCTATACGAATAATTTGGGATTTAGCTAATATAGATTAGGTTAATAACAGATTAACCTAGCTGTTAACATCCTTTACGTTAATAAATCATAACGGGTGAAATCCACAAATAGCCCATTTCACCCATTAAGAGAGACATTTTAATAATTATACTACAGGTTAAAAATAAACCTAGTTTTATGATTATAGTTGCAGTATTTTAAACAATTTGTATTTTTAATTTTCCTTTTTCTGAAAAAAAGAAAAAAAAATTAATTTCTTTATCTTTGATTTGTAATAAGATATTCTTATTTTGTATTTATTTTGATAGCTAAAAACAAATATATATATATATATATATATTTGATAGTTAATGTTATTTTTTTCTTTTTCTTTTTTAATAAAAAAATATTTTATAGAATATAATATAAAATAGGTCAAATGGGTCAAACAGGCTAAACGGGTAATGTATTTATGGTTAACCCATATCAATCAAAAAAAAATTTAACATGTTAATAGGTTGTATAATGAATAATGCATTAAATTAATAAATAAATTTAAATATGAATATATTCACCTGTTGATTTAACAAATTGTGTTTGAATGAACAAAATTTAACACAAACACGACATGACATAATCCGAATTTGTTTCCACACGACCATTGCTCAGACTTCTTATTATTCTCTTTTCTCAAATGGGGCATGAGATGGCATTTAACATGGCAGATAACCTTTCAATTGTAAATCCAACTTGAATAGTCATTTATGCTTGTCATTTCAGATAAATGGAAATGTTTGTAAAGAGGATGTGTTTGTTCAAATTGATGGTGTGCTAACAAAACTAAACTTCTTGAGCAAAGGAAGGAAACTTCAGAATCTCTGGCAGCATGAAAAAATTTACCAGAAGAATGGTTAAAACCCCCTATTTAATCAGTCTCCAAATATGGTGGGAAGGAATAATTATGTGAAATACAATGATTTTTTGGTGTATGTTCCGAGTTCTTATGAAGTAGCTAGAGAAGAAGAGTTCCTATAAATATATGAGCTTTTCTATGGCAAGCCAAAGAAATTGTTTCTAGAGTCTTATAACAACTTTGATCTACATAATGATCCATTCATCTAATGTACATAAATTTGTATGCAAAAGTAATCAAGAAAAAGGTTCGTGCATGCATTCAAGTTTTGATTTGAGTTATTATACACTTTTTAATTGACTTTGTAATATTTCAATAATGTTATACAATTTAAATGTTTTGTATGATCTGAAAAAAAAAATGATGGGTATGTGTTGCTCATGAATCATTATTAGATAATGTTATTTTGATTATACCGAATAATCTTTTCTCTAATTTGGATTTTAGATGTCTTCCTCTTCCAGTAACAAATAATAGTAATAATAATTAAAAAATTATTAGCTGCTTACAAGGGTCAGTTTATTTATTTTTATCGAACAAACAAGGAGCACTTGTAGGATTGGAATATTGATTTCCCATTATTTTCTTCCATATTCATGACTCTCTCTTTTTCTTACCCAAAAAAAAAAAAAAAAAGATAAAAAAAGAAAAAAGAAAAATTATCATGTTTAAAAGGAAATCTTCCTTTTACTCAACTGTATCTGAACTTGTATCCAGGATTTTTCCTTCGATACAGGATTTTTCCTTATTTTTAGTATATAATATTTATATATCTTTTTCTATATAATTTCCATAACTTTGATTTTTTTCCTCTTGGGTTTGACCTTAAATGATAATTGTGTAATGTACCCCATTTTGAGTACCGAATTTAATTAGAATTTCCGAATAAATGCATCCATGACCTTGTTTAACCAAACCAACGTGTAAGAGTTAGGTTTGGGTTTGAATAATGTGACATATGAACCATCTTTTGGTCATAAATCAGACAACAGCAAAAATAAAAAAAAAAGGTAATAAAAAGTTTTTTATTTTTCCCTTTTTTTTTAATTTTTAAAGCCTCTTCTTTCTCACGCAAAAGGACGGCTGTACTATTCACCCCCAAAAAAAAACCAAAAAAAAAAGAAAAGAAAGCACAATTGTACAAGACCCCTTTAATTAATCTTCACGTTTTACATTCCTCCAAGTTCTATTCTACAATCCTAATGATTAAAAGCGTATTATTGGTAATCAGGAAGAGTTAATTTCTTGCATGCATAGACTTTTCAAAAACAAAAATTAAAAGAAATTTCAACTGTTTGTCATTGTCTTCGAGGAAGAAAATCAATGACCATTACAATGATAATTGAACCAAAAAAAAAAAAGGAACTGTACAATTCACCCAAAAAAAAAAAAAAACAAAAACAAAAACAAAAAAGGAAGCACGACTGTACAAGCCCCTTTAATTAATTTTCATGTTTCACATTATTCCAAGTTCTATTCTGCAATCCTAATGATTGAAAGGGTATTATTGGAAATCAAGAAGAGCAAGTTCCACTAATTTCTTGCATGCATAGACTTTTCAAAAAAAAAAAATTAATAATAAAAGAAATTTCAACGGTTTTGACGTTATCTTTGAGGATGAAAATCAATAGAAAAAAATAATAATAATAAGAAAAGGAGATCACAAATAATCTTTTGCGTTATGAACAATGTCTACCCTCTTTTCTACGGTAGGTAGCTGATTCAAACACCTTTTGTCACAACATCAACCACTAAAAAAGATAAAATTTAAAAAAAAAAAGAAAAAAGAAAAAACAAAATTGTTTTCTATACCTATGAAAATGATGTACAAAAAAAAAAAAAAAAAACTATAATAACAAAAAGAATGATTTTTCCTTTACATAAAATCTTGACCATGTCACACCGTGTGTTAAGAAACCGAGGGTGCATGACTATGCCAGAGACTCGATGGATGGCGACCGAGAGCGTGGTGGCCGTGCGAAGCACGCCGCCAATGCTCTTTCCATGTAACCTACAATCTCCAACATAGTTGGTCTATCTCTGCCTTCCAAAGCCACACAATCGGCGGCCATGTACCCTATATATTTCACGGCCTCTATCTCAAATGGAGTAGGCGGGGGCACTTTAGGGTCCAAAACTCTATGTATTTCATCTCGAACAATATACGGCACCATATAATCAACCACATTTCTTGGTACTCCATTTTCATTTTTATGAATTGCTTTCAACCCAGAAAGCAATTCTAATAGTACCACTCCAAAGCTATAAACATCACTTTTAGAAGTCAATTGTTGAAGCCTATAGTATTCCGGGTCTATATACCCCACAGTTCCAGCTGCCAAAAGGGAAAGGTGGGACCCTTCCTCTTCCGGACCCATCAAGGAAAGTCCAAAATCTGACACCTTGGCAGTCCACGTGGCATCCAGAAGTATATTAGACGACTTTATATCCCTATGTATGACTGGTGGGATTGAGTATACGTGGAGATACTCTATCCCTCTTGCTGCGTCTAGTGCCACTTTGATCCGAGCAGCCCAAGAGGAAGACAAAGGGGAGTTTTCGAGCCTGTGAAGGTGATCATTCAGAGAGCCGTTTTCCATGAATTCATAGACCAAAACTCTCTCTTTATCATCTTCATAGAAACCCAGAAGCCGAACCAAATGCTTGTGGTTAAGTCTGGAAAGAAAGTCGAGCTCGTTGACGAAAGCACTGTCTTTGTCTTCTTGTTTTCTTGTTATTCCTGGAGTGTTCGATGTGGAGGTCGAGACCTCTGCCCTTTTAATGGCTACTTCTCGGCCGTCACCCAGTTTTCCATGATAAACAGAGCCGAAACTTCCTGTCCCGATCTTATGATCTTCGGAGAAGTTTCCGGTGGCGTCGAGTAAGACTTCGAGAGAGAATTCCTCCAAATGAGCTCCATTGCCAATGCTGATCAAGTGGCTCAGCCTCTTCTCTAGTACAGGTTGTGCTGGTTGAGCTTGTTGAGTTCGGTTGTGGCTCTGCTGGGTTCCTGTTGAATCATCCAAAGGGCCTGAGTCGTGGACCTTTCTGCCTCTGATATTGCAGAACCTGGATAGAAAGTAACAGCAAACCACAACCAAAGACAAAGAGCCCACCGAACCCAACACTATAAACGCTATCATTTCATTGCTAAGACCATTTTTTGATGATTTCGTCTGCGGTTGCGGCGGCGGAGAAGGCGACAATGGCGGCGATAATGGTGAAGTGGCTGTTTCTTCAATTGAAGGATAGCAGAGAATACCTTCTTTACAGAAATTGCCGTAGCCCGGCAATTGAAGAGTACCATAAGGGCATTCTCTCATGCATGTTCCGGGCATGACATTGTCGAAAACCGTGGAATTTTGTGATTCCAACATCTCATTTCCCCAACAGAAGAGAGAATAATTCTTTGTGGAAATCCCACAGAAAACACTTTTCTTTGCTTCAATGGAAATGAAACGATTCTCTCTCAGATTTTCCGGCAAAGTGAAATTGTTTTCACCCCAGCAGGAAACCAAACCATTGGTTGTTAAACCACAACTGCGATTTTCTCCCAATGCCAAAGAAATGAACTTTCGTGTTGGTTTCTCACCCTTCATGTCTCCCCAGCATTCCAAGCTGTTATTCATGGAGATTGCACATGCATGATTGAACCCAGCAGCAATTTTACTGTAATTCCCTTTGGGTTCACTGCCGACGACGCTGGTATTTCCTCCTAAGCAAGTGATACTTGATGTCGTAGAAGATAACCCACATACAAATTCCTCACCCACTGCTATGCTCGAAAAGTTTTGGCCTTGGAAATGATCGGGATCGGATCTAAATTTAGGCCATTGCCAACATTCAAGACGGTTAGTCCCATTAACCACTCCACAAATGGATGAATTTCCTGCAGAAACTTCCCTGAGAGGTGGTCCACGGTATAAACGCTTGTATTCCATATTAGTTCCATTAACGGAGAACCTCCAGCAACTGAGAATGGAAGTGGAAGAGAAAGGAGATGAAGAATCAGACATCAAAGAACAGAGAAACCCATTTCCAGAAACTATCCCCGTAGTCAATGGAGCATTGGGATTGACTGGAATATTGATTCCAGGAGGGAAACTAGTACAAGTGAGATTGTTGTTAGGCTGAAGCAAAGCACAGATCAATGTCTGATTTGAAGTTTCAGATATTGATACAGTGGAAAGTGAATAAACAGATGGAAAAGAGCAGCAAAATATGGAGAAGAAGAAGAAGAAGCAGAGGAAAAACAGAGTGTTGTTATTGAAGAAAAAAGCCATAGAAATAATGGTTAGTGGGATCTGACAATTTCATGGTTAATGGGTTTTTGGGTTGTTTTTTTTTTTTTTTCTTTGGGTGGTTTCTGTGATTATAAAATTGAGAACTGGCTTTTGAGATTGTTTTAAAGGACTTTGAAGGAAGAAGAAGATGAAGAAGAAGAAAAAGTGAAAAACGCGGTTTGAGAGAGTGTATTGTGAGGACCAGAGACTCAGTCCTGATAGAAAATTTCCATGCCTTCCAATTTTTTGAGAAGCAGAGAAGAGCGCGTGGGTCAAAATCTGAAACCTGTGGTCTTTTGGCTTGGCACACGAATTACCTGCCTTTTTTTTTCTTTTTTTTTTTTTTAAAGAGAAGAATATGGATGCCTTATTGACTCAGCCATGTGATTATTAGCAGCTTTGAACTTCACCACAATTAATTAGAAGAATGTGAAAAGAAAACAAGATGGTAACTAAAGATATGAATCTTTAGGACGAAGTCTAGCTTAATTGGTGACCGTTATTATCTGTGTCAAAGATGATGATTCGAACTAATTGGTGAACGTCATTATTTATGTCAAAGATTGTGCCACTTCGAATCATAGGTTGTGGGCATAAGGATAGCTAAATAAAAAAAAAAAAAATCTAATTATAATTAAATTATAATTGATCATTAATTTAAAGTTTTTAACCCTTGTCCTAATTATAGTTAAATTTTATATGTTTAAAAGTTTTTAATTGTTAAAAATTATAATTGTATTTTTACAATATTATTTAATCATTAATTTTTATTTTTTTAAGGGTATTTAACTATAAAAACTAATTTAAAAAATTAGCAAACTGATCTATTTTTTATAAATGTAAAAAATTAAAGAAAAATTAATGATAATTTTATAAAAATATAGTATATAAATACAATTATAACAAAACTAAAAAGATTTAAAAGAAATTTATTTATTAAAAAATTAATAAATTTTTACATATATTAGTAAAAATTTCAAAAGGAAGCGTGGGAGCAGCTTTTGAAAATTTCTTTCACTAAATAATTGGCTACCTAACTTTCTGACTTAATTTTCCTTTTATTTCTAGATGAATTATTTTAGTTGTAAAATTAATTTTTTTTTTAATCTCTAGATGAATTATTTTAGTTTTAAAATTACATTTTTAATTCTTAACTATTAATTTTTTAAGACGTAATCGTTATATAATACGAATATTTAGATAGTTTGATTTAAACTAAAAATTTAACAATTATAAACATACATATGTCAAATCTTAATTTTTATATGATTTTTAATATATTCAATCAAACAAACTTAACACTTGTATCTAATTTTCAAAAGAAAAGAACACAAAAGTATAAAATTAAGATAAATGCCCAAAAACAAAGTTCAATGCAAAATGCATAAATATCTATATCTCTATATATATATATATATATATTTATATATTCTGGTAAATAGCAAAACGCATATTGTTGTTCATGAAAAAGCTATACATGTTTTTAGATGTGATGTTATATTATATCCTTGTACAATCTTTCTTTTGTCAATATAATACATGTTAATATTTACTTTTACTACTTTCTATGATTTTGTTTTTTTGGAAAAAAATTCTATATTTTTATTTTATCATTTGCTTTTTCCCCAACTATTTGAAAATTTTGGCTCCCTATGCAATTTAAAAGGCTAATAATAAAAGAATTATTATATATTTTACTACAGCTATAGCTATAGCTATGATAAAAGAGAAAGTTTGTATGAATTTGTAACCAGATGACAATTTTGTAATATTGCCTATTTTTTAAGGTAAAAATGTTTGCAACAAAGAATAGTTAACCATGAAACATTTATGAAGGCGTTAAGCCTTAAGCTCTTTCCCTTCCTTTCTCTATCTCATTTTTTAATTGTTTCTTCATTATTAATAATTAAAATTCACTTTAGTAAATTTTCAATTGTAATTTTGAATTCCTGTCGATCTATCTTTCGAAAATGATGTTTTGTTTTTGAGCTGCCTGCATGCAAAAAGTATGTATTTAAAAGTGCAAATATAAGTCTTGTAGCCAATTTAATTTACATGTTTGTTACAACGTTTGCTAATTTTTTTATTTTTTATTTTGGGTATTTTTCCATATGTTAAACACCGCTGTAAAAAGAATAAAACATAAGTAATCTGAACATGTGTATGTCTATGCCTAAACATAGAGAAAAATTTATTTACACCTTTTAATTTTTGCCAATATTTCACTTAAACTCCAAAAAATTATTATTTATTTCATTTTACTTTTCAAAAATTATCAAAAGAGATTACTTTGTTAGCTTTTGTCAGTTTTTACCATTTTATTTTAATAGTTAATGATTAAAATTGTATTTTTACAATGTTAATCATTCATAAAATATATATTTTTAATTTTTTTTTAACCTTCGACTATTAAAATTAATTAGTTAAAACTGACAAATAAACTTGCTTTGACATATATATATATATATACATATGTATATATATATATATATATGTGTGTGTGTGTGTAAATATATATATATATATATAGTTTTGCTGTAGAGAGAATTATATTCATTCCATAAGGTGAGAATCTAATATTGAATATTATTTCAAGAGAGTAGTTTTGCTCCAAAACGAATAGGTTGGCTCTTAAGCAAAATTGACTCTTTCAAAATAATGTTCTATATTATATTTCTATTTTTATAAAATGAATCTAATTATTTCTATAACAAAACTGTATGTATATATATACATTAAATATATATAACTAAATGAAGGTTAATGATGATTTTTTTAAAATGTGGGATCCAAATGAAATAAAAGCAAAACTACATGGGTGTATTTAAACATATAAACATATATAGGTGCAACCTATTACAAAAAACAACTTAAATAATATTCTTTTCTCTAAAATGTGTTTCCACGTACTCCAATCATAGTCTAGATTTTGGATTGTCGAATATTGTTTACATCTTTTTCCTTTAATAGTTTGGAACATAAAAAACCAAAGCTCAAGAATTAGTGAACAAAAATTGTAATTCATCCTCTATAGTAATTGATTCATAATATTTTTTTTTTTGGATGAAATTGATTCATAAGAATTACTTACTAAAAATGATGTTTTATCGGAGTAACAACAATTACAACCACCAATTTTTTTCATAGATTTTTTTGTTTGTATTTAATTTGGAGTATAATAAATTTAAAAGCAATTACAGATTTTAAAAAATTTCATAAATAATTATGGAATTTCATAACTTTTATATTAAATTTGTAAGAAGCAATAAAATCTTTGGAATGGAAGCAATATTTAAGATGAACACTTTTATTCACAATTTCCCATATAAAATGCCATGAAATACATTAAAATCCATCACGTTTTAAAATCCTTTCAAACATAACTTTCTTTAGTACCTTAGGATTTTAGAAAACTTCAAAAATGTTTTAATTAAATACATATGGATTTTAATAAACTTACACATAAATCATTAAAAATCTAAGTTGAATACTGTTTACTTGTAGAAAAATTATGTTTTTCACTTGTCACTATTCTACATTGTAGTAAGTATCATGCAAAGTAAAAACAGCCTATATGACAGTAGTGACACATAGTGGTACTCTTATTTGTATAGCTCATTTAAAATCTAAATTAAATACTCATTGACTTTCAAACTTTTTAAAAATCCATTAAATTTTAAATTGAATACATCCTCCTTAAGGTACAAATAAGCAAACTTAGTATAATATGTTTTTTAAGTTGTTTATCTCATATTTTTGAGCATTTTGTGCTTATAATGCTAGATGTCAAGGGGAAAGAATGATTCAAAAAGTAATGCTAAAAAAATATGTTACTTTGTCTACCCTATGTAGTCATTGGTTGCAAAACAATCATGGATAAAAGTGACTATTAAAAATTCTTCCCATAGAAACATAATGTGTAACAATTTAATGCTATTTCTTTATATATCAAGCTCACATGAACTTAACGTGATGGTTTTGTCATCAGGTTGGGATTTTAAAATTAATAAATGATACAGTATGAATTTAGTGATAATTTTTTTGCAAAAAATAAACCTCGTAGAGATCTAATAAACTATAAGTGAAATTTTAAATCACAGCTTTTAAAGTGATTCAAAAATTTAAAAAGAAAATCCTAAGGGTAAAATCATTAGGCTAACTTGATAGGAGCCTAGTTGTTTCTTTATATATATATATATATATTTGATATAATATATACAACGGATTCCTATTAAGTCAACCTGATAGTTTTATCATTTGGACCTCTGTTGGAAGCTATTGGATCACTTCAAAAGCTGAGATTTAAAATTTCATTGATAATCTACTAGGCTTCTACGTGATTCACTTTCTCCAAATGTGGTTTTAACACATTATTAAATCATTTTTTTAATTTTTAAATCTCAATCATTTAAGCGATCCAATTAGTTATAATGAAAGATCTGATACTAAAAACAACAAATCGATCTAATAATGAGCCTGACTATGTATATATATATATATATATTCTTGAAAACTATCTCCAAGCTTATTTTGAAAAATATACTAATCTAAATACTAAAAATGGGACCCACATGATCCCATAAAAATTTAAATGCTTAACCTCAAGAATTCACTTTTTGATATTTGGTTTTTATAATATTGAAAAGTAAATTTTTTTTAAAGGATTAACATATAAAACCAAATGGATTAGTTAATATAAATCTCATTTTTATTAGTCAAATCATCATATCTCCTAGATAAACTAAGAGATAATTTCAAGAAAATCAATGATATATATATATTTTGTATTAGTACACTTACCAAGAAAAATTGTATATTTCTATCTATCTTACTTTTTATCAAAATTTCTTTCCTTGACTTACCCATTAAAAGTATGTCTAGACTTATCAAGTAAAAATGGTAAATGTGTAAAATAAATATTATAAATTAAAGTTTATTTTACTATAAATTAAAGTTTTAGTATTATACTATTTAGAATTTATTGTTTTATCATTCTCATACTACCTTATAATAAACAAGTTATTTGATATGACAAGATTCGCTATAGAAACCTTCTCAAGAATTTTAGTTGGTCTCATCTCGGGAAGTTAAACTGAACAATTCTTATGGAAAACCCATAAAGTCTCATCAAAATCAGAGACTATCAAACGTATGCAAAAAAAATAATAACTCGAGATATATATATATATATATACACATATTTAGCCACAACAACATGTAAGTCCTCAACTATAGTCAACAACTACAACCAGTTATACTTAAGCCACTACCATATATACAAACTAGGGTTGTTACTATGCCCATAATTTAGATCAGGCATTTTAGGAGTAAATATAAATTTATTTCATACAACTAATACAAATGAGTCAAGAAGGATGAAGGAAAAAAAAATGTAATGACTTGTCTTAAGAAGACACTTGAAATTTTAAATTTTAAATGATTTGACCATTTCCATGAGACCAAATTTGAATTTTCCTTAGAGATGGATTTTGGCTTTACCTCTTATATTATTGCATAGAGCTCATTGATATGAGTTTGTAAACTGTAGAATACCCGATTTTGAGATACAATTAAAAAGTTACAGTTTTAGAAAATTTGATCATAAGTATTTTACCTGTATTGAAACCAGTCCTTGTTTTTGTTTTTTAGTGATCTAAATGCCTAGAAATACTTCATAAGGCATGCCATGGGGTTAAAAAATTTGCAAAATATATAAAGGTCCCCCAAAACTCCGGAAAACAATAAGAACCTGTTAACCAAACCCGACTTGCAAGCGATCCATCACTGCCACAGCTACAAATCAGTTTTCATCAATTTTGAGCCTTTTTTGACTGTCAAAATGCCACATACACTAGACCCCCCTGAAGTTCATCCAATGGTGACCTAGTTGCTAAAATTTCAGGCTAGATCTCTGACCAATGCGTTTGGATCAACAACCAAAATCCGACGACACGCCTCTCTCCCTCTCTCTTAGATTCTAACCAAATTGACTCCAAATCGGCCCAAATTGACAAAGACATGCCTAACCATCAAGTTACCCATCAAATTACAACCATCCCAACCAAATTTTCTAGCTATCTATTACCAACCGAGCCCAAATCAAGGATTTTTTAAGAGCAGAAATAGCTTTGGTCTTTTCGATGAGTTGTCCATTTTTCAGCCAACTCAAGCCACCTCATACCCATTATCCTCCAATTTTGGACTCCTTAAATCCATTCTTAGTGTCAGTTCATCAAAATTTCTCACTATTTGAGAGATCCATTAATATCACGTTTGATCGAAACTTTCCAGCGAGATTATGGCCACCATCAGTATATTATTCATCTCTTGGAATTTCCATTTATATAAAGTTTGTAAATTTTGAACATCGTTTGATGATTTTTTTTATTATTTTGGGTCAATTAATTAAATACTGGTAAATTTATACTATGTTTGGATAACTTAAAACAAAATTTGGGGTTGTGAAATTAGATTTTAATAGGACGAACTGAAAAATACTAATTTTTAGTAAAAAATTTCAATTTTGGGTACTAGGTATTAAGGGTCTACAGTATAATTAGACCCTTGAAAAATCAATTTTGGTAATTGAAGTGTTGTAAAACTTATTTTAAGACATTTGATTGGAACAAATGCCTCTAGTTTGATTTTTGAAAGCTTAAGAAGTGTCCTTGTTATATTTTAGGCACCAAGACATTGGAGGTGACCCGACGACGGATTAGAAGTGAGCTATATCTCTGTGAGTATATTTATTTTTCTAAATATTTTTAGGGCATTTTAAATTGATGGGTCTTGCTTATTGAAGTTCTATGAAATTTTTTATATAAAGTTTGATTATATAATTATATATATGAGTACATATAAAATTTATCATTTCATGTAAATTTTGATAGGGTTTTAAATGTTTTTAAATTTTAATATGATTATGCTGAAATTATAGATTTTGGTATTTAAAAAGTTTTGGTAGTTGAATTGATTATAAATTTGCATGATAATAATTTTGATATTAAAGAAACACTTATGATTTTATTATTTTATTTAGCTTATTTATATTTGATTTACATATGATATGTCAAATAGTGAGTTTTTGGACATGGATATAAACATGGTTTAAAATATCCAAAATTTCCTAGAAATTTTTTCTTTTAAGGGGTCAAAATAAAATTAGGTTCTAAATGGAAATTGATAAAATTTCTATAATATCCATTAAAATTTTTGAAATTTTGCCAAAATTTCCATGGAAATTTTCATAAAAATATTCACATCAAATCCTTAAAAATTTGGTTGAAAAATTTATAATTTCTATGTAAATTTCTGAAATTTCCATGAAATTTTTAAAATATTCATGGAATTTTTTAATTTTTTTAAAAAATTCATAAATATTATTGATATTTAGTAAAAAAATTTATCAAATTAACTTCATTGATAATTTTTTTACCCTTTAATTACTTTTTTAACATTTAGTAATGTAAGTAAAATAGAATGAATTGAATTGAATAATATTAATAAGTTCTACTTATTGAATATCGATAAAACAAAAATATAAAGATTGTGGATTATATTTTTGAACCTGACAAATCTTATTGCCGGAAATATCTATTTTACAAATATTGGTAAATATATGATGAAACATATACATGGAGATGTCACAATAAGAAAAGGATTTGATTTTTATGAATTTTGGATTAATGAGTGTTGAAAGTCATTTTCATATCCTTTATTCAATAAATATTTATGGAATGTCATTAAGTAGCAACTCATGGGTACCATCTCAAACTCAACCATCAGAGAGTAGTAGTTATACACATAGTCAACCAATAATTCAGGATCCATATGGTTGGCATATTAATAATTATATACAAAACTATCAGAGAGATACAGCTTTTCATAACTACTTCTCACATTTCACATCTCAAAATTAAAATGAGGAAGAAACCGATGATTTTTAACCACCCAAAAATTCTATGTGATATTAAAATGACATTTATAAACTACAATATAATTGTAATAATCGTTTTATATATTTTAGTTAACAAATAATTTTATCATATATGTTTTTTTTTATATATTTTTATTATTAATAATATATCTATGGTCATTAATGCTTATTATAAATCAATTCACTAAGAAGAGTGTAATATCCGTTCAATATTTTAGAAAGTGTTATAATCAATTTGATAATTGATGGATTAAGTAAGCTAATTCTAAAGTTTCGATAAAAAATTTATTTTTTAAAACAAATTTCTATCATTTTGTATAATTTTTTTTATCAATATTCGATATTTTTCGATATTTCTATGGAAATTTTCATATTTTAAACTCTCGATATTTCCATCGATATTGATTTTTTGAACCTTGGATATAAAGAAATAAATGATATCTTGCTATAAGATATATGTAAGATATGGAATTATAGATACAGATATGGACTTGGTTATGGATACAGTTATGACTACATATACATATTAATCAACCCTCTACTATTATCACGTGATGTGGATGTTGAGGGTCATATGAGAATTTGCTCTTCCCCCCATTCGCTCTGAGATGCCTTAGGATACTAAGGATTGTATGTCAGGATTTGGTATTGGGCATGACACATAGATTCTGGTATTTTATAGATTATGGTTATGAAACTATTATTTGCTTATAGGTTATTTCTGAAAAATATAAATTCTTTATTTAGTATAGGAGGTTATAAATGGTATTATGTTTAAAAATATTTTCATGTAAATCATAATATTGTTATATTTTTGGGAGAAACTTATGTGTTTAATGAAAGACATTTTCTAAAAAGTAAAAGTAAGGTTTTGGGAGAAATATTTTAAAGATAAATAATTATTTTCATATTATTATATTGTTCTACTTACTAAATTTATCTCATAACTTTATTATTAAACTATTCTTCTAAGCCTTAGTTGACAGGTTATGTACATTATGTTCAGGCATCTTCGTTTTTTTTATAGTATTCCATTGCTAATGTATTGTTCTTTTTTTTTTTTTTTAACTCTAATAATAGTAAATATTTTTTCTTTCGCTGATTTTGATATATAAATTGCATTAAGCACTTTTAATATTTTATATTTATTCATTTGTACTCTTTAAATTATTCTAGTGGATTAACCTAATATATATGACTCTTATATTTTCTTTTATTGATGATATTTTGAGAATTTTATTAAAAATGTTTATGATGTTTTATTTATACTATTGAGTTATATCCAAATTATGGAAGAGTTTGACTAGATTTTCAATAAGAAATTCGATAGGACTTTCCAAGGTGAGACCACTTTGGGTTTTTGAAAAAATCTCGGGAGTGACCCTGCCAACTACCAAAGAAAGATAAAATATTGTTGTTATTGTGAAATGTAAAATTGTACAAGTGATATGCAAGAAAGACTAATCCGCTAACTCCCTAAACCTAGGGGAATGAATTAAAATATATATATATATATATATATATATATTAAAGAATAATATCTCAATAAATGACATATATAATAACAAAATAATAATTTATTCTTGTAAACATTTTTTCTCAATACCTCACATTTCACTCTTTTGAAAAAATTTCCTTTTAAAACCATTTTCCAAAACTCAACTTCTACCCCTAATCAATATCATAAAAAAAGTACTTCATAAACAATTTAAATATTATAAATCAAATCAATATGATTTAAATACTTGGTATAGAACAATATCAATATAGTCATAATATAATTATTAAAAATGGAGCAAAATTATAAATATATTAGAAAACTTACAATGTATCATGTTGTACATCCAATATTGTCAACTGATGCACAACTTTCTGAAATATCATGGGGCAATACAAAATTTATGGAAAGAACCCAATTTATAACCCTTAATGCACTAAAGTTATCGTGACAAATATAAATCTATGGAAAGAATCCAATTTTTTTTTTTTTTGGGTATTAGTATAATATAAAAAAAAGGATAAAACCCAAAAACATAGAAATTTGAATTTAAGCACTATTTTTAATTTTAATTTGATAAAACAAAATAAATAAGCTTGTTTTGGCTTCTTTCAAGAAAAAAACAAACAAAAAAATGTTGATAGTTAGGACTATGAACTTTTGTCCATATTTTTTAATTCTTTTATACATATTTTTTAATTAAAATAAGTTTCTTGTGATTATGAGTTGCCATTTGGAATTGTTAAATTGTTAATAGATGATTACAATGATATTTCTGGCTAATTTAAATTATTTAATCTAGGTTTTTATTATTATGCTAAGTATAAAATTGAATAGTTGATTTAAATGTTATTATTATTGGCTATTTTATCTATTTTCTTATACTTGGTTAGAGTTTATTATCATAATAATAAATCGAAAGATTAATTCAATTTGGTTGTTGATTTTATACTTTTAAATATTTATTATGGAATCATATATATTATTTCGTTAATACTTTCATATGAAATAATTTTGTAGTACTACATAATAAAATTTTTTGATATTAATTTGGCAAGTTATTATTATTATTTTTATGTGTTGTTATATTTATTGTGTTTGCATTGAACATATTTAAGTTAATGTAGTAGTGTTGTAATTATTTGCAAATTGAGAGATATGATTCACTATATCCCCTTCTAAGTATATGTTGACTTTTCATATAATAAATTTTTTCTATGTTCAAAGATTGTTATTTATTTATTTATTTCTTATCAGATTACAATATTTTATAAACTATGGAAAGGGGTATGACTTGAATCTAGAACCTTAAAAAGGTCAAGCAATGTTTCATTGATTTATTTTATTTGTTTTATGAATTGAATTATTTATTTAATTATGACACATGAGATTAGATTTGATTTTCTTTAAAAAAAAAAAAATTAGCCCCCGGATGTCGAATAATGGCTATGTCAGTGTTTATATATTTTATAAAATTCTTAACAATGACATTATTATTACAACTACATGTTTGGATTAAAAAAAGATAAACATTGTAATATTTTAGATAATATAAATTTTATGTCTTTTTCATACTTGGAAAGTGAAAGAGATTTAAACAAAAAGTGGGTAGACCTGAATTTTGACCTCAGTTTTGGTGACTGCTCTGCTCCTTGTAATTCACGGTCGATAAGTAGACCCCTCAAATATAAGTGTGACTGTGTGAGAGTGTGAACGATTATTCACCAAAAAAATGATAATAAAAATAATAAGAGTGTGCGACCAATTCTCGAAACTAGACAGCGATAGTCTTAAATTTAAAAATAAAAAATATATATATATTTATTTTTAAGATAATGAAAGTTGTCATAAGAAATGCCTAAAATACCGCCATCTTAAACTTCATTTTCATTATCTAGAACTCATTAATTATTAGATATAATTTATTGGATATATTATAGATATCAAAATATTTACTAAATTATAAATTAACATAAGTTAAAGTATTATTGTTTGAGAAATAAATTTAATGAATATTTTGGTAATTCTAACATCATTGATAAGTTATTTTATAGCAAGATTATGTACCTTTTTTTATATGTTTTTGGAGAATAATGCCCCATGTAGTTGCATTTTTCAATTTTTTTAAGTCAATATGATAAATAATATTTTTTTTGACGTATGTATAAATATAATATATATATATATATATTTTTTTTTTTTTTTGGGTCAAAATATAGTTAGTTTGAATTGAGTATAAAAATAAAATAATTGTGATATGCATATAATTTTACTTCTATTTTAATTTTATATTTTTTAAGTATTGGACATATATATATATATATATTTATACATATATATAGGAATTTAAATTTAGCCAAAAAAAAAATAGTTTTACCATAGAATTATCCCATGTGAATAATTTAATTTAATTATTATTATATCAATCTCACAAAATAACGGGGAGTGTTATTGGTCTTTTTATTTTTAATGAAATTATCACAATTTAAGTATTTCCATATTAAAAAAAAATAAAAATCAATAAACTGTACAAAAAATAAATAAATAAATACGCCTAAAATATAATTATTTGACCAAAATATCAGTACTAGTATATAAAATCCTTTTCATAAGTAAATAAATAGAATATGAAGATATTTACTAAAAAATGTTAGATAAAAGTTAATTCATTAATTCCATCATAATCCAATCCAACTACCAAGTACACTTTTCTAGTAACCATATTTGGAA
Organism: Ziziphus jujuba; assembly: GCF_031755915.1. NCBI lineage: Eukaryota > Viridiplantae > Streptophyta > Magnoliopsida > Rosales > Rhamnaceae > Ziziphus > Ziziphus jujuba. The sequence goes on from NC_083383.1 coordinate 27,394,773, forward strand.
AACCTTTCAAATTAATTATTCTCCAATTATTATAGGGAATATAACATATCAGCTATTTTTTCTTTTTTTTTTTTATCAGGATATTAGCTGTTTAGTGAACTTAATACATATATAATAACACAAAACCACTTTCCAGCCAAAAAAAAATAATAATAAATAAGTAAATAAAAATTAAGGTAATAATAATAACATAAGCACGCTGAATTATTGAAAACTACATGGCAAGTCAAATATAATTTTCTTCAAACTTAAACGTTTTAATTACTTTTCAGGACAAGAACGTTTAATTATTTACTATTCCACATTAATAATATTATATCTTTTCAATATTTGTGATGATTACAAATGCCACGTATTCTTATAAATTACATAAATCTACAACAATTATATAAAATGTCAAAAATATATATTTATATATATATATATATATATTTTTTTTTTTTTTTGGGGGTGAATGACGGTAACAAAAATATATTTAGAGAAACATGGAATTGCAATGAGCAAACGTCTTGGAACAGTGAAGATTTGGTCAAACATCCACCAAAAAGTCCACCAAATGGACTTGAATTTAACTTCGCACTGTACCAATTAGCATCAAATGGAAGACGGATTCTCTTCTATAAATGTTTCGACCTCTTCAAACATCCCATTAAATTTTCATAAATTATTATATGGTCACTATTGCAACTGACATGTTCTTCATTTTTTTTTTTTTTTTATCATTATAATTAATTCTTTATTTTTTATTCTGATATTTCAAATCTACAGCTTTCAAACTGTGGATACAAATATTTTATCAATACTGAACCAACATCACTTAGCAAATACGACTCATATATTCATCTCTACCTTGAATTACATTTCCATATTTTTTTTTTTTTAGTTTAAAAAATTAAAATAAAAAAATAAATGCAACCAATTAAGTCTCATTTATAAACATGGTTAGTTTTTAATTTCCCTTTTATATATATATATATATATATATATTTTTTTTTTTTTCCTATATAATTGTATGTAATTTGTTTATTTCGAATGTCAACACAAATAAGAAGAAAATATAAGTTTTGTACAAATATTATGTTTTCATGAAAAGAATGCAAGAAAATTATAATTCCCTTATATTTTCTTTTCCTTTGTTGCATACCAGTATCGGAACATAGGGTAATCTGTGATAGCAAAAACTGTTCCTCTATTAAAAAAGAACAAAAGCTTATACACAATAGCAGCAGTAGTAATGAGATTACAACATCAACTTTTGCTACAACTTTAACTTCCATAAGACCAGATGCCATATTTAGAGCTTCTGATTTGGAACTAATTACACCACCTTCGATTCAACAAAATACGCATGGTAGGATTCTAAAATTGCATGAAACTCTTAAACCCCAAAAGGGAATTTTTGTTTTTTTTGTTTTTTTGTTTTTTGGGTAGGGGTAAAAACTTCAACCTCAAAAAGTTTAGCAGCTGATAAAAGAGGAGAATGACTAGACAAGAACCTTGCTGTTTCTTTCTGAATTGTCATCTGGCGACCGGAGAGAGCAAGGATCAGCATCAATAAGCATTTTCACCACCTCTCTCATTGTAGGGCGCAGATTTGGAAGCTTTGTTGTACATAGAATAGCAGTCTTCAACACCTTAATCATGTCATCTCGGATTGACTCAGATGCCACTTTGTCATCGAGAACCTTGAGGACATTTTCGCGATCATGGAGATGTGTTGAAACCCAATAAACTATGTCTTTTCCTTCACCATACTCCTCTTCAATCGGTTTTCTACCAGTAACTAGTTCTAGCAGCACCACGCCAAAACTATACACATCATACTTTTCAGTGACTTTGAGAGTATATGCTAGTTCTGGAATCGAAGAGAAATGTTAGAAATTAGGAAGAACTTAAGACATGTTCAATAAACATTTTGGAAGCTCTGAAATGGACCATGGTCCATGGACTTACTTGCATAAATTTATTAGTAAGAAATGAAACTTGAACATGGGTATGAACCAGAATTAATTATTTCCACAGTTTGAATAACTGGTTCTAATATAAAAGATGAATTTTCCGTAAGGACAGGACACAAGAATTGAGCACGGTTGCAATCAGTGTTAATTATATCATTCTCAGACAAAGAAACACAAACAGGGAAATCCATGGATTTCTCAAGCCCATTAACCAGTCTATGTCCAAGTTTCATTAAGTATGTTAGGATATGTTAGAAACTATAGATGCTAACAAGATCATAAAGATATATTATTCTAAGCAGATGTTTTATAAAGTAGTGAAAAATATAAGACGAATTGATGGACCAAATGAATCCATATGAATGTCATTTCATATATACTCTGTTTCTAAATATGTGATGCATATGATAAAGAAACTAGGGACAACTACTAATTGTGTGTGAATGCAGAATCCATAAAAAACTTGTATCTTAATACATGACATGGTAAGATAAAGAGAGATAAATATAAAAAATAAATTTGCTACATGAAACCTATGAGCATATTAATATACCAGAGTTGAGAAAAATGTCAATAAGAGCAACTATGCCAACCATTTGAATCTTACCAGGAGCAATATAACCATGAGTGCCAGCAAAAGAACTATAATCAGAACCCTTTTGAGATTTTTCTGCAATCTTTGCAAAACCAAAATCAGCAACTTTAGGCTCATAGTCCTGATCGAGTAGGATATTGGTTGACTTTATATCTCTGTGAATAATCGGTGGTGAACAATCATGGTGTAAATAAGCAATTCCCCTTGCTGATCCCAAAGCAATCCTAAACCTTTGATACCAGTCCAATTCTGGTTGCCCACCTTTGATCTCTCTATGAAGTGCTTGAAACAGATTACCATTTACCATGTACTCCAAGACCAAGAAACTTGATCCTCCTTTTGTCAAAGAGGCATAAAGCTTCAATATATTTCTATGCCTGATCTTCCCCAAAATATCCATTTCTGCTGCCAGAACTTTCACACCATCTCCTTTCCACAATTGCTTCACAGCCACCGTACTGCCATTTTTCTTCAAACTTAAGCGAAAAACTTTCCCGGTACTGCCACTTCCAATCAAATTGTCCTCATCCAAATCACATATTTCTTCTACATCAAATTCCAATTGGTGGAAAGATGAAAGTTTCCATTTTGATTCTGTTTCCATTCCCTCTCCCAAGTTGTTTTCTATGTCACCAACACCAATCTTAAAGTTCTTATAGCTTACAATCAGGAACCCTGCTAAAACAGCAATCAAGGAAGCTATTATGCAGAACAAAACCATTTTATCTTGCAGGAAACTTTTCTTACTGGGCTTGGTAGAACAAATACTCATATCCAAATTTGCACCAGTCCTGGATTTCTGGTCAACACAGAGCTCCTTATTTCCCTTGAAGGCTTTGTATCCACCCATGGTCAATAGATCAAATGGGACCCTTCCAGATAAATCATTTTCAGACAAATCTATGGAACTTAGTTTCAATTTCTCCAAATTTAGTGGAATTAAACCTGTAAGTTTATTTTCCGAAAGATTCAGAGAATTCAATGTGCTCATTAGTGAAAATGTATAGGGGATATTACCAGACAAAGAATTACGAGCAAGATTCAACTCCACCATCCTCACACAGTTACCAAGTTCAGCTGGTACCGGTCCCGTTAATGAATTCTCTTCCAAATGTAATGATGAAAGCTGCATAAGATTACTGATTTCTGAAGGTATTTCACCAGAGAAGTTATTGTTATTCAGATAGAGCCTCTCTAAGTTGATCAGCTTGCCAAGCTCCGATGGAAGATTGCCTGAGAAGCGATTGTTATATAATACCAATTGACTCAAGCTGGTAGAAAAACCTATCGTGGGAGATATCCCTCCACTGAAGTCATTATAACCAAAATCAATCATTGTTGCATATGGTAGTTCCCAAACGCCATCAGCAATCTCCCCAGATAAATGATTTTTACTTATTCTTAACCTCTCTAGAGATTTACAATTTGCATATGAATCCGGAAACTCCCCAGAAAAGTTGTTTTGCAAAGCAAGCAAAAACTTTAACTTCCTGTTCTCACACAAAAACCTTGGGAAATTGCCAGAAAACTGATTCTCGGATATGTCAATGCTGTCCAATGGTGAGAATCTGCCAAAATTTGCTGGAAAGTCACCAGTGAAACTGTTCCCATATATTGAGAAAGCAAAAAGATGTTGCATATCCCCAAAACCAGGAGGGAATTCTCCAGAGAAGTTGTTTTCATATAACTGGAAAACTGTCAAATGTTTCAGATTTCCAATTTCTGGAGGCAATATCCCATGAAAATTGTTTGTAGAGATATCAAACTCCCGCAGAAGGGTAAGATTGGCAAGCTCGGGTGGGATTTCTCCAGTCAAATTGTTGGCAAAGAGTTCAATCTTGAAAAGCTTCCTCATTTTCGAAATCGACTTCGAGAGCTTCCCAGAGATTTTGTTTCTTGAAATGTCCAATGTGCCCAGCTCCTTGAGTTCGAAAATAGACTCTGGAATCTCTCCGATGAAATGGGAATTTGACAGAAAAAGCCAAGACAAGTTCTTCAAATTTGCAAGATTCTCAGGAATAACACCTTCATCAAATTCATTTAGCCCAAGTCCCAGATCAACAAGCCCTGTCAGATTTCCTATCCAAGTGGGAAAACTTCCAGAGAAGTAATTCGTAGACAGATCAAGAATCCGCAAGGCTTTAAGGGTGGAAAGATCCGGTATCCTTCCAAACATTACATTAATTGAGAGATTCAATTCTCTAAGATTGCTACAATTGGTAAGCTGGGGAGGAATCTTTCCTGAAATATGGTTTGAAGCTAATGAGAGCTTGGTCAAGCTCTCGAGGGCAGCAATGGAGGTCGAAATCTCACCTGAGAGAGACTTATTTGCAAGAGAGATTTCAGTAACTTTCCCGGAAACCAGATCACAAGTAACACCAGAAAAACCACATGGGGAATCAGAATCTTTCCAGGAATCAAGAAAGTTCAAAGGGTCTTTGAGCTCTCTTTTGAATTGAAGCAAGGCTTCTGTTTCAACACTTAGAGCCATGCAGGGCGGGAAGAGCAAGGAATTTAAGAATACAAACGCTTGTAGGAAATGGAGGGAAAGGAAGGGGACTTTGGAGGCCATTGGTCAAAAAGATCAGGGACAAAATGGGTAAATCAAACAGGAAGGAAGAATCTTGAGGATATCTAGCCTAGTGGTAGTGGATGAACAACGCCATTATATGTCGATTGGATACCAATACCATCCTGCAAACAGCTGAGCAGAAAACATTCACAAATCACTATCTTTCTTTATTACAACACCAATATTTTATAATAAGCTTTCCAATAAACTATTCAATTTAAATTAAGCTTGCCTAAGAGAGAGAAAGAAAGAGAAATTAGGTGATGTTGTGATCATGTTCAAGGAAGGTCACTTTTGTTTGTAGCTGTGGATTTATCATCATTAAAATATTATTTAGTACTGTGATTGTTCTCAAGAAAATTAGAAAAGAAAGAACACGCTTTGAAGTCACTCATAATCATCTGTTTTTGCATCTGGGGTTTTTATTTTTCCTCACTAATTAAGCAAAGAAACTCACCACACTGAATCTGGTAATTAAATAATGAAAAGGAATATTTGAAAATGGTAAAATATGATATTTTTTCAATCATGGGCTAATGAGAAGCAAAACCCATATTCTCATTTTAATTAAAAGTGACTTTTTGAAGCTGGAATGTCTTCAAACATTCCAAATTATCCAAACCCAGATTTCAAAAATTCCTTCCATTCTTTAATCATTTTACTAGTAAAGCAATTGGAAAGCCCAAGAGAAGCAAAAAAAAAAAAAAAAAAATTCCCAGAAAAGGAAAAAAAAGATAAATATGAACATGAAAGAAAATTTCTAGAAGTGTTTGAATACAGTACCTGCACACTGAAGAGTGTTACCCTGGAAATGAATAGCTGAGTTTGATAAAATCTGCCATTGCTAACTCAAAGTGGACAAATTCCAATCTTCGAAACCAAAGCCAAAAAAGAAAGAAAGAGGCAAATTCCGAGAATATGAATAAAGGAATTGACACTAGAAGAATAGCGGCTTAGAAAGAAGCTTTAGAGACCATTATGAAAATTCTTGGAAAAGAAAAGCTGAAAGAAAAAGCGTTGGACTTCCCCTTAGAAAAAAGAGCAAGAAACAGCAATTGCAGTATATATTTTCCCGAGAAAAAAGCTTCTTTTTTTTCTTTGTTATAGCTGGCTCATTGAAGAACCTCCTCTGCTGCAGATAAAATGTTACAACTAAGCATTTATATCAGACACACAGTAACTCACAAATCCACAAGCACATGTTCCACGAAGTTCAAAGAAAAACCAAATCCCAGAAAGATGAAAAAAGAAAGAAAACCAGGAGAGAATAAAAGAAGGTTTGAAAAATAAAAAAGAATAAAGATTTTGATTCTTTTATGAACTTCTAAGCAATAAAAAGAGAAACCCACATATGCAGAGCAAAAGACAAATATAGTTCGATTAAGTTTTGGAATTTACTCACCTCGAGAAGAGCGAAAAACAGTAAAAGCAAACAAAACAAAACAAAAACATGGTGGCATTATTAGTATGAGCGAGGCTGATATATGCGTTATATGTGAGTCAGAGGAGAGGGATCAAGGAATATGGAGAAAAAACATATATAAGTTCCTGAGATGAGTCAAAAAAGCGTTTTCATAAAACAAAAAATAAAAAATAAAATCAGATAAATCTTTTTGGCTTCAAAAACATATCATTCACTGCTTCTACAAGCAACAAATATGGTACGGTTTTTGGGACCCATCCATTTTCTTGGTTTTAAGGAAATCAGTGTTTTAAAGCTAAGAAATCTTAAAAATGGATTTTATATGATCCAACTTTTGAGGGCTGTTCATTTTAATGTCTGGTTTTATATTATAATATTGTCTTTATATGAGAGAATAATATGAACTGTTTTGTTTTTAAGATTTTGTGGGTGTTTGTTGGTCTGTTGCTAATTTGGATTTGTCAAATTATTTAAGCATCTCAGATGGTATCTTTTTAATTATTTTACAAATTATAGTTGAATTATGGTGAAATCTTTGGATTTTTTAGAGTAATTGTACAAATTTGTAATTATATTGTCCTTATATGTACTTTTTTTTTTTTTTTTTTGGCTTTGCCCTTATATGTACTTGAGTTGTATTCAAAGTTTTTAGCTTTGATTATTATATATATGAGGCCAAAAAAACAAAATTTAAATTTTATATTTTTTAAATTGTTTGGATTGGATCAAAATATAATTTCTATAAGATAAGCTCGACTCTGCATTTATGTAAATATGTGTTTTTTGTATTATATATTTTATTATAATATTTTTATCCATACAAAAAATATAGAGTCTACATGATGCCACATGCCCGTTTGTATATCCATCCTATTGTACCTTTCAATTTCTCCTTTTTTGATTTTGGCTTGATCGGATCTTTCCTTTTTCTTTTTTTTTTTTTCTTTTTTTTTTTTTGGTTAAAAGCTTGATCGGATCTTTTGACTGTTGAAAACAAGAAGCTGAAGTATTGTTTTTTTTATTTTAATTCTCTCTATGTCTTCTTTTTTTTTTTTTTTTTTCCCCTTTATGTGGTCCTATAGTTTGAAAACTAATTAGCCAAAATCTTTCCGTTTATTTGCAATTCTAACATGGAAAATGTAAGGGAAACAAAAATGCTTACATAATTTAGAACAAAATTGAAAAGTTTAGAATGTATAACACAGATGTATTTACATAATATATCATGCATATGTAAATATATTGAGTCATAATCACCAAAAAATATATATATAATGAGTCATATATTATGTTGATTTAATAATTTTACTATCAAAACTTTATTTATTCATCATTGAATTATTTCAATGATGTTAAGTAAAATGTATCTTTTTTTAAAAAAAAAATCTAATAAAGTATCAAATTGATTGATCTGAATATGATTATATGAATAAATTATTTTCTGCAATGGATTATGAGCTCCAAATGTGGCAATAAACAATGTAATATCTTTTTTTTTTTTAATATTAACTTTTTGAAATCCTTTTTAAACACAAAAAGGTTGTTTCATTTGGTTTGATTATATATTGGTATGCCATGCTGATTCTTTCTTTCTACCAAAAGTAATAAATAAAAAAATAAATAGAAAGCAACGGAATTTATAAAAGGATATTTTGTGTGTGTGTGTGTGTGGAGCCACTAAAGAATGCGTGAGTCGCGTAAATATGTGTATATTTTTTGTGTGTATGTTATAAGATTTTGCTTCTTAATTCCAGAAGCACACCAAGGGCAAAGGAAATTAACCCATAAAAAAAAAATGTAAGAATTTCTCTTAAGAAAAACTAGATGATAAATATGAAACGTAGTATTCTTGGTGAATATTATTCGAAAATTGAAAAAAAAAAAAAATTGGAGGCAGTAGTGGCGCAAGTCATTTCTGTAAATGAGTGAGATATGACATGATGCCCCAACAACTAATGCATTTGAAAGGGATTGACAACTGCACGCTCTTTCTCTAATTACCTTCATTTTTTTTTTATATTTATTTTTATATATATTTTTATCATCCATCTACATACATATCTTCTTCTTCTTCTTCCTTTTTTTAAGCAAAAAATAAAAATTAAAAAAAAAAAACATAAATATCTTCTTCTTATGTCTATTACATACTCAAATAATTTAGAATTTAAAACTACGTACTTAATATTTCTCTTTCGATATTTCTCTCTGTTCCCGTCAAGTAATAAAGAAGTCATTAATTCTTTAATCCCAAAACAAAGAAAAAATGCGGATGTATTGAGAAGCTAGCAAGGCATTAGGGAAATCCGTCCATTTACCAACCAATCTTCTACGCTTTTGTTGGCTTCTTGATTATTTGATCATGAGGTGGGTAGTTGTTTTATACGAATCCAATGGATTCCCTTAGGACCACATTTTGACCTACACACACACACACACACACACACACCCACACACACACATGCTTTTAAAATATAATATATATATATATATATATATACAGTTCATCTGAGGACGATCTTCATGCGGATCATAATATTGGTGACGGTTTTTCATAGTATTGGTGACGATTTTCTAAAAAACGGTCGTTAATATTATAAAAAATCGTCACTAATATTGTGCTTATCATGCGGACCGTCTTCACCATAGAATTTCTATCCTTTTCATGTGGACCATCCTCACCATAGAATTTCTATATATATATATATATATATATATATATATATATATATATATTTTCAACAAAATATTTAATATTTGAGATATCATTTATTGAATTTGTTATATTATTTCGTTGAGATAATTCTCATAGAAAATTATGTTCTCTTATTGTTGATTTCTTCGGATTTATTTAATTAGAGTCTCTTATTCCAATTAAAATTTGAAGAGTTGATTTGTAATGATAACTCGTTGGTATAATGTTATAAAATTCATCCCATAAAAAAACTGGCTTATGTTTATATTTTTACGTGTTTGTTATGTACTCTACGTTGTTTCTTCATACACTCACAGAAAAAAGGAAGAGATATTAAAAGAAAAGTAGTCATAATGACAAGCTGTTAGAATCTTAAAGTTTGCTTTATCTTTTTTGAATTTACTCGCCATTACTTAAGAAATAATCTCCAATTAATGCACTTTCTCGACAACCAAGCACAAATTAGTTGTTACCAAAGAAGGTTGGAAAGCGTGTTAAAGAGTAAATGGAGCAGTTAGTGATGTGAATTGGATTGGGTTTTTGGTTCCCATCAAACTAACCAATTAGGCAGCTTTTTTAATTAGCACTGTTAATATTCCTATGCTTTTATAATGATAAATTCCAAATAATAATGGACACTAAATTATGCAATTTCTTTTATTAGGGTAAAAACATTAGTCTTAACTATGTTTTTTTGGTAAAGAGAAGAGACAAGATGAATAGGTATTGTAGGTAAGGAAAGTAAAAAGAATACTATTTTTTTTCTTTTTCTTTTTCTTTTTCTCTTCAATCACTTTGTTTGGTACGTATATAAAGAATAAAAACGCCTGTTTTTTTATAAGAGGAAAAATGGAAAGAAAGAAAATTTTTTAAATTCAAAATTTCTCTTTTTTCTATTAATTTTTTTATAAGTTAGTGTTCTATTAATCTGGATTAATTGGACAAGGATTAAAGAAAGTATAAATATAAAATATATAAAAACAAATTTGTTAATTGCATTTTCTCTTTTCTTCTTTCTTCAATTCATCATTTTTTTTTTTTTTTGTGTAGTTAATACTTATTGTTGTAAAATGGATTCAAACAGCCTATATTTTGTCCTTCTTACCAAATAAAAAAACAAAAACAAAAAAAATTTACACTTCAAACCCATATATGATAATAATTGAGTGGCTTTTTTATGCTAAGCTACTAGCATTAGTAGTTCCTTTTATACATTCCTTTGATCATACCATTCATCCTCTTTATAAAATATTCCCTAAAAAATTCACCAATATTAAAAAAAAAAAAAATTGCTACCCATAATAAAAACTCTATTGATGTATTAATAATAGTATCAATAAAAGAAATATAATAATATTTACAATATATAATAATTGTATCAATATTTCTGTCACTCTAATTCCTTACAATAATAATATATTTAATTTGCAGATTAATTTCAGAGAAAATTGAAAGGGGATAACATATGCCTGTGTCCAAGCACCGACACACTAATTGGAGTACAGAAATGGGGCACATGTCATGCATCGCAGGGCTGCCCATTCTACGGGGCATGGCCTAAGTCTGTGGTTAGGAAGCAAAAAGAAAAAGGCAATACTCTCTCCCATCAGCTAATTTAGTACTTTTCATTATGCTGACGTTTGGATATTTTTATTGATGGCGCTTTCTTTATAAATCGTTGTCTTTATAAATATTTACACGATAAAATTTGTAAACATTCACATTATAAAATTTATATATATATATATATATATATAGATATAGAGACGGAGATAATGAAACAATTTTCTTCCCAACCAAACAGTATAAAAAAAAAAAAATCAAGGAAAAGGGCCCTAATGGGCCATCCTAAGATATACATGTTCTGTAGTTTTCATACAACCAGATGGATTTTTTTTAATTTATTTTGGGAGACTGACAATCTAAATTGAAAATTCAAACAAAGTACAGTGCAACAGTCTGTGATGGTACAGTAATTCACAATAATTTCTTCATATTTCATTATGGAAAACGAGGTGCAATTTTATTCGATTATATATGTTATTATTCATTTTATACTAGTGAAAAATAATTATAGTCCAATAATTACTTTTTTCTCATTGATCCATCCTATAATACATATTCATCAGTCCCAGATTTCCTGTTAAACATAAGCGACCTTTTTATTTTTGGAGCCAATCCATTTAGCAGGCCTTGCCATGTTTTCTTTTCTTTTTCTTTTTTTAATTATAAATATAGCTTAAATGGCAATGATTATGATTTTATATTTTCATTGGGTCAGGTGTTAAAAAATAAAAAAAATAAAAATTACTAGCTCAATTTTTTTCCTCTGGAAACAGAGAAGGGTAAGGCCGTAAGGGTATGAAAAATTCATTTCTCTTGTTCTCCTAATTCTTTATATCTACACCAAACTTCAATGTTGTGCTCAAATTGATGCATTTCTCTCCCTCTTCCGGAAACTTCAATTGCATGTCAAAGAGGTACAAAGGTGATGAATTTTCATTAGTGAGTTATTTATTTATTTATATATATATATATATGTTATTTCTTTTTCATTATCGTTCTCCAACATAAATTCTTCTAGTTTTTTATTACTCGAGTACTTAATATCATTATGAAGATTGATTTTTTTGGATTTTATATTTATAAACTATGAATTTAAATGTTAATTATGAATTTCATAACAAGTATTCAATTATTAGAGACTGATTTGTTATTTGGTTTTCTTTATGCGTCCGAACAATAAATGTCTAATTAGTCGGAGAAGACTCGTGAGCTAGAAGGGTAAAGTTTGATCAAAGCTTAAAATTATGAAAAAAAATATATATATATGAAATAACGTTTACATTTATTATTTCTAACAAATCTTATGTTATTTAGTTATATGGAAAATTTATAAACAGTCACCAAGCATCATAAACTCCAATTTAAATGGAAAACATTATTTAGTCGTTTAACTCAAAGCTATTTCATTGAAATATAACCATTTGGAGAAAACATTAATTTTTTTAGCTGGGCAAAACAGAAACCAATTTCTTCAACAAGGTGGGCATTATTTCCCACACAAATCTGTTCACTGATACATTTGCATATATATAATTTTCTGCCAAGATGCAAAACAATAATTACATAAAAATCTAATATCCAATTATTTGCACCAATAGCTCCATCTTCCATCTATTGATACAATACCATACGGTATGTACAAGATAGCGTAAAAATCGTTTGAAGAAGCTCTCGTCTCCTCCTTTCTCCAATTTTTTTTTTTTTTTTTTTTTTTTTTTTGGGTTCAGCTTTAGAATTGCCTCGTGTAGTCAGTTTTGCTATAGGTTACATTGGCCCCAAAAGAACCCGGTGTTCTAGTAATTCAGATAAAACACTCCTCATTTTATCAACTGAAAGAGGCTTAAGTATAACTCCATCCATACCAACCCTCATGCAGTTCTCTTTGGTGGCCTTGTCTGTGGTACTGATAAGCGCTACTATTAATGGTCTTTCATGGCGTTTTGCGAATTTTTCATGTAGCCGGACTGCAAGTTCATAACCATTGGTGTTCACATCCATGAAAACTACCCTGTGTTCCTGAGAAACAACACGCAAGCATTCATCACTTGAGCTTACAGTTGTTGCATCACATCCAAGGTGCACAAGAAGCCCCTTCGTTGCGGTCCTGCTAACCCTGTACCATTAGAACAACAATCATTTTCATCGCAACCCACATGAATATACTTCAGAATAACTAAATCTGTCGACCTGCTTTTCACTTGATTGCAATTGTTCAATCATACAAGTTGAAGAGAGAACTTCAAGGTTTAATTGGTGCAACGCTTAAGAATGGATCCATATGAAGCTCTGGAAGATGGAAGATCGATTAAGACTTTAAAAAGAATGACATCAATAACCGACTCAAGAAACTGAAAAGGTTTTTGTAGGAAACTCAAGACATCAGGTACTTCATGGCTTTAGGTCTACATGACACAAATCGCTACCAAAAGCTTCATAGATTCCGAAAACATAGCCTTAATAATTTTCCAAAATAGAATAATTAAATGCATACCATATGCAACTTACATAAGTAAATCAATTAACATATACACACACAGCACCCTGACATGGAACAATTATATACTTTTAGCACTTGTAGGAATTTGGTTAGTTTAGAGTTCATAAATAACCATGTTTCTAAATAAAAGACATTGACACAATCAAAAACTATCTTTCTAGTTCAAAGAAACATAAAAGAATCAATCGTCACACTGCATAGCCTAATCCTAAGCAGGAAACCTGTGAGTCCATAATATTGAACTCGAATACATAACCCTAAGCTTACCCATCCTTAAGCTTCATAAACCTTCTTTTTAATCATCAGTAGTATTAAAGTATATAAACCATTCTGGAGGCATCTCCAACATGCTTGAGTTTTTAGGAGGTGGGCCTAGAATGGTTTATACACTTTAATTGCTTTAACAATCAAAAAACATAGACCAGAAGAAGAACACAGTTTGAAAGGCCTCTTTGTTTCCTCAAATCAATTAAACAAAAATAAAATAAAATAAAATAAACAAGAAGTGTACCTTACAAGGCAATTGATCAATTTTAAGTAAAAAGGAGAGAATTAGAAAAATGGCAATGTTACTTACCCATTTTCATCCATAACAATAACTTTCAGCCCTGGAAAATTTGTTTGAGCATGATTAGCTTGACCCTTAGGTGCAAAAGGCGGCTTCGATTCATTTGATCGCTCAGGAAATCCAAGTTTCACAATGACACTGGCAGTACATCCCTTGCCAAGACCTTCACTCTCAATCCATATATGTCCCTCCATAAGATTTACAAACCTGCTCAAACCACATACAGCAAAAACCTCTTAGACAGATCAGGGCCAGCCTTAAAAAAACATTAGATGCAACAATAGGCAAAATGACCAATTGAAACTGTTCTCTTTACATAAAAAACCAAGCAAAATATAAACATTGTATAATGCAAAATTAAGTCGGGTGTAAACATGATATAAGCAGTAGAAAAGTACCTCTTACAGATTGCTAGACCAAGTCCACTACCACCAGAATTTCGAGTTGCCAATGGTTGAGTTTGAGTAAATTTGGTGAATAACTTAGGAATATCTTGGGGGTTAATTCCTGATCCAGAATCTTTGACCTATATTAGAGAAGAAAAACGTTACCCATATAGCAAACTTCATAGAGAAAAGGTAAGCACTTCCAAGCTGATGGGTTTCAATTAATTAGCAAAGAAGCATACCTGTACACGCAAATAAAAGTGACAATCACTTGGCATTGGAAAAAAATCCGGAGCTCGAAAATCTCTTAAGGATTCTACTTTCGCAACAAAAGCAGCCACTGAGATGCTGCCCTCTTTTGAGAACTTGACAGCATTACCAACAACATTTAAAAGAATTTGCATAAGGCGTTTTTCATCACCAACAACATATACTGGCAAATCTGGAGCTAAGTTTAACATAACCATCAACTTTTTGACTGATGCAACAGGCTTGATTAAGTTATGGACCTGAAAGTAGCAAGACACAGATCCAACTACATCAGGCAGCTAAACAATCCATAAATAACTTCATGCCATAATGCAGTCTCAAATGGCTAGCAGTTGAAAGGAACATATAAGCCTACCTCTCTGAATACAGAATGAAGGTTAAAAGTGCCTATGTCAAGTTGAAGGCTTCCATCTTCAAGCCTTGAAAGATCTAATACATCATTTATGAGTGTAGCCAAAAGATTGCTACTCTTTAATATTGTCTCAACCATCAGGCGTTGCTCAGCAGTCAGCTCTGTTTCTTGTAGCAAGGAAGAAAGTGCAATAATTGCATGCATAGGAGTTCTCATCTCATGGTTCATAACAGCCAAGAAATCATTGCGAGCGCGAATTGCTGTTTCTGCTTCCCTCCTGGCCAGATCAAGGGCAACATTCTGCTCAATTAGAAGATTCCTTGCCCTCATTGACTCTTCTAATATAGCAGCATGAGAAAGGGCAACTGCCACCTAAATCCATAAGAATTATCAAATAAACATCTCATGTTTTGTGTTTGTGAGTCATAGTATATAACAGCAAGCTACTAATAATGGAATATCTTCTTCAGACCCTCAACCTTCATTCGTTATATTATTTATTTATTTATTTTTCAACCGTTCCATGAGATCGAGCAACCTAAGACAATTTCCAATCCACATTACAATGTTTTAGTGAATACCAATATACTGCAAACCAATCCCACCTTCTGGATGTCAAAAGAGCATCTTGCGTTGTTTAATTGCAATATGTATTTTATTCTAAAACAAGAAAGAGTTGGCTATATGTTCTACCTATATGATGCTGCGAGTTACTTCTTTAAATGCAACTAATAAACTTAAACCTATTGGAATATTTTCCTATGGTAACAGTTTTTATGAAATACAACCTATTTCCATGGTTTATCAGTGTAAGAATTATACTATAGGCTGCGTGCTGGTTTCCAAAAGTTCTTCAAAGTTCATGTTGTACCCAGGGTTCATTACAAAAATCTAAATTACTAGTGCTGTGTGCATGCTGTAGGTATATTATAAAAGTTAAACCATCTGAAATGGTTTGCTTCTGCCTATTATCATATCATCCCAAGGCCCAATTTTTATTGCTAAAAGAGGTCAATAAACCATATAATTTGAAATATCCTACTGCATGACAACATTGTGGAGGAGGTTCACAATTTGGTGACACTCAATTTACTAAAATGAATAACTTTATTTCATAAGTGAATAATTCCACGTTGAATAATAATTATAATTTATAAAGTACTCAAACATGCCCAAAAGCAGCTACAAGTTGAAACTGGATAAGGAAAATTGCATAAGCATTTCTTATAGAGTAAGCGAAATTTCAAAAGATGGCAAGTAAGAAAAATTCATACCTGATCAGCAACCACTTCAACCAGTTCTAACTCATGGACATGCCATTGCCTTGCACTATCTGAGGGAAGCATCAGGACCATCAACGCATAGCGTTTTACTGAAAGTTCCGGCCAGTCGTTAATTTGGAAATTAGAGATATGTAGAAGTGGGACTCGAACAGCAACAACCTCTCCAGGCATGTATTTTCCAGCAAGAGACCGTAGTCTTGCTATTGGGGAATTTGGAGAGATCTTTATCGCATGGTTACTAGTAAAGACTTGGTTAATCACAGGAAGATGAATGGGCACAGTATATCCAACTGGATTCTGCTGATGGAGAGTGTAAGAAAGTTCAAGTTCTAACCCAGTTCGTGTTGGCATCCACAAAGCACACTCTTCCAGTGCCAAAGTCCTCCCCAGTTCGACAAGCGTGGTTTTGAGTATGGTACGTCTATCAAGGGTGCTTCTGATCTCATGGGTCAACATCCTGACATGTCGACCTGTTTCCTCTTGTGTACGAATAAGTCCCATCTCTCTATCAAGCTCCGCAGCCTTGTTTTTCAAGAACAGCTCTCTAGTTTTAACGCTCAACAAATCCGGAATAATGTGTACAAGCATGAGGGCAGTTGCACATGACACCACAGCAGTTAGAACTTTAGCAGTGGTCATTACGACTGCTACCGTTCTTGAATGCATAGTAAAAGTCCACAAATTGATAAGATGAGTAGCTCCACACAATACTATGAAAGCACCAAACTGAACAAGAACCCATCTGTATGGAAATACCGCAGATTTCTTGACAAAGTAGATGATTTCCAAAGGGATGGAGAAATATGCGAGAGCAATAAAAAAATCAGAGATGTATTGATACTTCATCAACAATTCATCAGCCGGCCATTGTGGCTCAATGCAGTTGCAGGATTCCATGATGATTGAGCCACTTCAGCTCATATGTCTCCTTTTACATGCCTAAAATTATAAAGAATAAATGTTATGAAAGGATTTATAGTCCCAAGTGAGTTGGGGGGAAAAAAATAAATAAAAGAAAGACAAAAGAAAATATACACACAAGCATAAACACCAGCATCAAGAATAAAGTGAATTTAAACTGATCAGATTTTATAAACCCTGTTTTGAATAAAGAAGACATGAAATTTACCAATACTTACCAAACCACCAAAAATATACTATTTGAGGAAAGTTAGATGGACCAAAAAAAAACCCGTTTTTAGGAAATTTTTAAGATAGATAGATAGATGTCAGTCAGTGTATGTTCGAGTGAACACCTGCTCTGCTTAATTAAAGGCTCCACTTGTGGTATCAAACAGAACCTGAACCCACACCCACATCTCCATTTACATAAAAATTTTCTGCAGAACCGGAAAACTAAAAACCGATCCATTTTCCCAACATCTAATATAACATGGACAAACCAACATAGAACACAAACAAATAGACACCAGAAAGTAAAAACAATTTTTATTTTTTATTTTTTAAAAAATTCTGGGATCCGATTCCCATATTACAGTTTCGAAAACCCATTTATCGTATTTTTCAGATGAACACTTCTCATCTGGGTATTCATATTCGATCACGCCAACATTGAAAAGAAAGAAAATCCAAGAGAAAGATGGAAAGAAACAAGGGAATCAACTTGTGGGTCGTAGTTGGTCAAGTGTTGGATGCTGAAAGAGAAAAGCGAAAAGTGAAAAGCGAAAAGCAAAAAGCGAGAGTTCTATATCACCTTGCTGTGGAGGCATCAATGGCGACAAGGTCTGCTTCGTTTCTGGAAGGCGGAGATGGAAGGTGGTGCTCTGCTCAACCCAAGTCAACAAAACATGGCTGTCGGAGATAAATTTTCCATTTTTTTGGGGGAAAACTTTACTGTTTTTTTACTGTCCAATTCCGAGTCGGCATCAACTTCGGTTGGACTACTTTTATCTTATTTTTTGGGTTTTCTTTCTTTTTCCGGTAAGAAAATGAAAACAAAGCCCATCGATCTAGGCCCAGTCAGCTTTGAGTAGTACGTATTAACTATCTTTTCTTGGGTCGGGCCTACGGGTTGCATCATACCATTTGGATTTTGTGATGGGGGAGTGTTTTTGTCCTTTCGGCTTTTATTTATTTCTATTTTTTGGGGGATATTTTAATATCTCATTTTTTATTACAATTCTGTCATCCACTTAAAATAATAAAATAAACATAAAATTTTTGGACGTGGTATTATTGCTTTACACATTATTATTTTCGAAGTTATTCTTTTTAACAATTTAAATACAACCTTTAATTTGAGTGTTTTTACTATACATCTTTTTATTATTATTATTTGTTAAAAAAAATTTACACTCCATTAGTGTTTCATCTTATACCAACTATTTAGTGTTTTGAGCTTATGTTCATTCAATTGTAGATGATGATTTTATTTTATTTTTATTTTTTTTCCCTTTAATGAAGATTTTGCTTCTACTTAGGTGCTGTTTGAAAAGTGTAAGGGAAATTGATTCTTGAAATTTAGTTTTTCAGGATTTAATTTTATAAGAATTAATTTTTCTCTTGGTTTGTTTGGTTAGCAATAGAAAAATTGGGATCTATAAGTAATTAAATATAATATTGTATAATAAATTAAGAACAAATATGTACTTTAAAAAAAATTCAAACTTATTTTCTTTTGAATTTTTAAAATGATACTATATAGGTGGAAATAACTTTCCTATATATTTTTCTCTATTTGTGAGAATCTAATTCTCTGGACCCATATTTTTCCACCTTATAATAAACATCCAAATAAAAAAAAATCATCACTTTTCCAATCCATAATTTTCCACTTTATAATAAACATCCAAATAAAATAAAATCATCATTTTTCCAAAGGAATTAGATTTCCACTAACTTTATCTTTATCCAAACATACCGTTATAGTGAACCAAATGCTAACTAAAATAATGTACAAAAGCAAATAATATGCAAAATATTTTCTGTTATGAATTATGTTCATTTAACAACTCATAAAATCTAATCTCCATGGAAATGCATCTTTAATGGGGTTAGAATGACACCCACATTAATTTCCTATGGAGAAATCCCAGCCCAACCTAATTTCCAATGAAGCGGGAACATGGCATATGTGTGTTAACATTTTATTTTTATTAGCAAACATGTTAACATATTTAGCCACTATATTCGATATAAGATTTTTTGTTCAAAATTCATAAGATATCAATTATCCTATTACTGGAGCATATTTAACTGCATAATTTTAATAAATCTTAAAGCTAGCACTAAAAAATTTTTAACGTTATAAAAATTATTATTATTACATTTGAATTATTCTCATACTATATCCAAACAATATAGAGTTTGATATAATATACTAATACCATACCTATCTACAATCTCCAAAAAAACCACAATACATTCGGATTACTTGCTTCCTTCCTTAATACAGAAGTAAAGCCCACGCACCCTAAGAGTTATAATGATAATAATGAAGTATTTTAAGTATTTTATCTTTTATCCGGTCAAAGAAGTATTTTATCTAATTGTTAAGAATTTTTTTTTTTTTCATTTCATTTTGTAAGCCTTGCTATATTATAATAACCTTTTCTAGTTCAACTTTCATCAACCATTGTTCATGTTAAAAATGCTTCCAAGTTTATGTGGCTCAGCTTCGAAGTTTGCATGTCTTAGCCATATGGATTCAAAGTTATTGGTAAAGAAAATTAAGTTTATTAACTGGAAAAGTCATTTTATGGACTAAAACAATCTCTGAAGCAATTGTATAACCCTTTGATCAGTCTAAAAATATAGCACAAAATGGTATACTAGAAGAAAGTTTGGTCATTCTGCGTAATTTTAATATTTATATAAATAAATAAATAAATATATATATATATATATATATCTCTTTGGAAATCTAAGGTTTAATTTAACTACAGTTTAATATGATTATTCACTTCATTTTATGACAACATATTGCAAAGACTTTAAATCAAATTTTGTTAGAAATACAAAGATAAATCTAACAAAAATTATAAAAAATAATGTAATTGTTTCTTAATTACTAATAGAGCTCATAAAACCTCCAAAGAACATAATTATAATTCTTAATTTTTTTTTTCATTTGCAAAATAATAATATAATACATGCGAACCTCACGCACATTTCTATTTTCCATCAGCCTCAAATCATCTCTTCAAAATTTTGTTAATTTTCAACCACCGACCCCCACATGTATTTGAACTTATTGTAAGCAACAAAAATTCCCACTGGCCTAATAATATCACCGTCGATCAATAACCACTTTTTGGCATCTAATGCATTGGCTCACATTGTAGGAAATAAATATTATTTAGCAACATACTTATCCACATTTGGTAAGTTTCCCCCTAAATGCAACACAATCTTTTTTTTTCCCCCCCTATTTTTATTTTCAGCAACTCCACCGATTATTATTATTAGTATTATTAAATGGAACTCGCAATGCAAGTAGCGCGAACTCCACCAATCTATTACCAGTTTTTTGCAACAAGGCTTCGCATATTTACAACAAGGCTTCCATCATAAAACCTTTAAAATTCACCGTCGGTAACAATGATATAATCTAACAAAATATTGATTCAAGCAGTTACATATCTAAGTCCACATCAAAATGTCATCCTTATGTAACACTTCAAACTTTTTCGTCAGTCCAAAAAAATAGAAATAAAATAAAAATACCCCAACATCAGCAAAGGCGAGAACAACCCAATTCCAATCCATAAAGTTAGTGCAGGTTCGTCATCATAGGGGTGAGAACAGTTACAATCAAATCAATAGTCAGCTTGAAATACCATATATAGCAGCAGCACAAGAAACCAAGCTATGTATATCAATACAATAGTCAGCTTGAAATACCATATATAGCAGCAACACAAAAAACCAAGCTATGTGTATCATACTGAGTGAATATTAAATTTTACTATTATTTATTTTTAATTTTTTCCCCCTAAGGAAAAAAAATGTGTTTTCCTTACTTGTAAAAGGAAGAGAAAATTAAGAAACAGAACATACACAATTTCAGTCATTTTCTTTTTGGTGAATGATTTCAGTCTACATCGTGTAGCAACGTGTAATTATGAAGTTTAGACTACATTGAATCCATAAACCCTTAAAACGACATCACTTATCTGCAGGCTTTTTATCGTACATCCATAAAGGGCGAGCTAATTAGCATCTTTCAAAAATTTTGTAGAGTTTTTCCAATGAAGCTACCTGCCAAAAAAAAAAGCGCAAGGTATATATATGAAGAATTTTTAAGTCTTGTATTATTTTCAGCATTTATAACTAAACAAGTACAGTGCCTAATGGACTTGAAACTGTGTGGGAAAGCTAGGAAAGCTAGGCCAGGCTTAGAACCTTTAACAGTAATATGTAAACTAGAAATGCTACGGTACGGATGGTCCATATGCGGACCCGTAGTATTGACAAACCGTCAATGTTGCTTTTGTGTGATAGTATTAACGACGGTTTTTTCAAAAACCATCGTCAATACTGCAAATCTGCATGCTAACAATCCGCACTATAGATGGCCTTATATGTAAACAACTCGTTCTCAAAAGAAACATAACTTACTTGAACAAATGTTCCGTTTGTAGCCATAAAAGTCGGTGGCTTAAGAAAGAGTCTCATAGCTGGAATCAAGACATGCTGGATTGACCATTCCCGCTGAGCCCATGCTGTCTCTGCCTCCGAAAGCAGTTCATGATCAATTTCAGTCTCCATTGTGACATCCCCTGTGAACAAGCAAGAGCACCATATGGTACAAACTTCATGAAATGATTTTAAAAACAAATAAGCAATGAAAAGGACTTGTGATCTGGGCAGTAAAAAAGACGTCTACTACATTAGATTAGGTTCATATGTAAAAGCAAAAAGATCTAAATTAATGTATTTACCATAATAATAATAATAATAATAATAATAATAATACTTCTTCAGATTGATAGAAAAGATTTTTTTTTCCCCCCCCTAAAAATTAGATTTTGTGTTAAAACCCAATGGTAACAGTCACTGCTTCTTTAGGCAATGATCCAAGTTCAAATCCCCTCAACCCCAATATCAAAAAACGAAAGAAAATAAATTGAAGATATGAATGATGCCTATAAATTCATTTCCTCTCATATTCCACAGGTGATTGAATTTTATTTATTGACTTCATGGAAGTTTCTTTTATCCTTGTAGGAATCCTAAAATATCGACATTTGAAACATCAATTCCACCAACCATCAAATAAAATCTTAAGACTCAGCAAATTAATTACTATCTTTATTGGGTACTTTGGAGGTCATGGCCCAAGATTAACAGTTTTCAATCCCAAATATAATTCTAACCGAAAGCCTGATTGTTAGCCCTCCTGAATAGTACTCTTTTTATAGGTCTTTAAAAATGCACTATGATGGCCATATTTTGGACAATAAGTAACAAAGAAATGGCAGGATTTCCAGATAAGATTAAAGATGTTTGGTTTCTATTAGTGAAATTGGGTTCTTTACGAGCATCCACTTAGAAAGAGTTTAACAATATGCATGTCTATTTTATTCATCAAGAGTTGGAAAGATGTAATTTAAAGTCGTTACTTTATTTTCTTGTGTATACTAGAGTATTTCTCATCCTCCCTTATTTGATATTTTTTATGCTAACTAAGTTAAGCTGTCTATCACAGACAAAAAAGACCCATGCTACAGCAGAATGGAGTTTACACAGCATGAACAGCCATACCTATTTTACCGGCTGGATTTCCTTCATCTTCAGGATGCCATGGAAGTTTTTTCTTTTCATAAAACTGCAAACCATCACCAGATGGGTTGGGCAACATGGGAGGATGCATGGCATAGAAATTTCCTAGAGCAGCTGAAATTGCTTGAAAGCAATTCTTTTCATCCTCCCAATCAACCTACAATAATGAACCAGAATCAAGTTCACCAAGTATAGTACAGAACTTTAGAATGCAAAAGTATGATAGCTATAAAAATGTCTTTTTAACAAAATTTTAACAATCAAAAGAGTTAGTATCAACATCTATGATATTATGTCAAGGAAAATACATATGGGAAAAAAATATAATCGAACCTACATCATTTCCCAGACAGAGAACAAATTCAGGGACATGATCCATGTCAGGTGCGTACTGGTCCAGAACGACTGGAAGTCTTGACAAATTCCCATTCATGTCTATTTCAATGCCAAAATACTCCTGTAGCATTTCTGTCTTTTGCTTGAGTAATTCTGTATTCATCTGCAGAATATCACAATAATTGATTTAATATATTCTTACTTTTCAAATAAATACACATTTTGAAGTTTTAATATATGTTTCCTATCATAATAAACAGTCAATTAATTAATTAATAAAGATCAAGGATATTGTTATGATACCGATGAAACTTGCTAACAATGGATTATTCTATTCAGCAGCATATGTAAACAGCATTTTCCTATTCTACCCCACAAATCAGCTGATATTGCTCAAAGTAGATGAGAGAAAAAAGAGAAGCATAAAACAGAATCCAAAAGGTTTAAACTCAATATAAACCTAATAAGAAAGCCAATACACAAAAACCAAAAAGGCAAAACTACAGGGGAACAGTGCATTACTTCTGCAATCTTCTCCTTTAGGTCATGATCCCCACTGCATTCAGTTTCTAAATCTTCCTCTTTCAGCGCCAACATAATCAACTCTTGTAGAGGAGCTGGATCACTTAATTGTATAGCATTGAAATGGGCAAACCGGCGAAGAACTTGCTGATACATAAGCTCTTTGCTGTAAATGCATTAAGAAAAAAATGAAATGTTAGAGAACACATAGAAAGGAAGCATGAAAATTATGTTTAGCACCTGGTTTTCTTAATACCAACTTGTGCTAACTGGTGTTATGCTGTTAAATAATTTGGCTGCAGTAGGCCCAATGAGGAATGCTAAAAGTATCTACTATTTAAGCTTGATATACAGTGATGTGTCCACTTCTTAACAACTTAAGCTTTTGGGAAGAATAGTAACTTCAGATGGTCCTAGAGCCTAGTGATCTAACCGGTCTCATGAACAAATCATGCCATCCCTCATTTCTATTTATTAATTGTTCTCTATGTGTAAGGCCCAAAATCTATCTGCAAGGCTACACACACGAGGAGAAGTGTTAAAGATACACTGTCTTAGTTTCATTTAAATATTTAAACCCACTTTAAGGAAAGTGGTAAGTCAACAAATTCCAAAAGCTAAAACTGTTAGGAAGTGGGCTCAACCATAAAATAAGGCAACATAACACACTACAGAAGCCATAGAATTATACCTCAAGTTGACAACATTTGCAAGATAGAGATGAGTATCATGTTGAAGCAATGCAAATACATCATCTGCCATTCCAATATATGTGCAATGTCTGACAACCTCCAGAAGCCCTACAAAACTATAAGTCAATAAAGTATCTGCTAGATTTTCCAGACTCAAAAAAGGCTTCACCGCATAATGGTATATGAATTTGGTAAGAAACTTACCAGAATGGCAGTTACAGTCAATCTCATCAATAAGCTCCTGAATGCTTGTAAGATCCGCAGTTTCCTTTGGTTTCCTTCTTTGTCTAATAGAAGACCTACAGTTGGGGTTTTATATGTTAACAGAGGTAACCATGCATAGAGGGCTTGTGTTGTTATCCATGTTAAAATGTGTGTGCATGCACATGCTCGTGTATACAACAGAATAAAATGTGATATTTATTTGTACAGAAAAAAAGGAAAAGATATGAGAATATAAAACCAGCCTTGCGAGCATAAAGAAACACCATGAACGAGTCAAACACCACAAAAACACAGCTCTTAAGCAGCATTATTTTCAACACCTCTTATATTATTCCTAAAGCAAACACAAAAAAGAATGTGAACGACTTTCTATCAAGCAAAATCAAGAACATCCAAACACCTATCCCTACTGGAATTTCTCTAGTTCCAAATGTGAAAAGAGAAAGAAAAACAAATTTGTACACTATTTAAAACAGATGCAAAGGTTTATGCTCTTTGCAAACTATATATACTCTTTAAACCACACCAGGGATAAACAATATATACACCTACAAAGGGGCTAAAAGCCATGGATAGCCTTGTGGTTACAAGATTGGAGTACCCTAGATCGTAGGGCTCTAAAGTGCAATAGAAAGAAACTCTGGGAACAGTTGATGATGGTTAAAGACATGAAGCAATAGAACCATATATGAAGAATAAAATCATTATACATGTTAATAAGAGTGGAAAACTAGCCAAAGCTGCAGCAAGAAATGGATCTGGATGCTCGAGATATGGAAATGGATGAGTTATGCAAGGACTAGAAACACAAATTGATTGTGGCGAAGGAAGGGGGTAAAACCTCAGTGGTAATTGGGAGGTAGATCAAGTTATGAGCTACAATAACCAATCAGGTAACAATAGCCATGAATGATGAAGACAATAGAGCAATTATTAGTGCTAACCACAAGTCATATTAAAGTGCAACCTCACAGGTTATACACAAAAAAGCAAAAAGTAAATAAGAAGTCTTATGGCACTTGAAAAAGTCAACATAGAGACATCATAAATAATATTCGCCATTTGTGGGGGTAACCAAACAGGCTTCAACATCCTCTTCCTCCCAGTTCCTCGCCGTTTAGACTACTAAGAAAAATTCAGACTGCTACTGGAAGGGCATTTCTTCTCTGTCAAGTAACATCAATCCCAAAAATTAAACTGTCTGCCATTAGAAAATGTGATAGGTATAGAATTTGAAAATTTCATTCAAATTTGGTAGGTAGATGAAGAATATTATATATTTAAATTTTGAATAAAGTGTGATGGAGAGAGAGAGGGGTGTGTGTGTTGGTGGTTGTCGTTATTACCAACATTTTGGACTCAGTGTCAATATAGTATCATTAGAGCCATTACGTGGGTATATGTACATCCTTTTTGTTTCTTTTTTTTTTTAGAGAAATCTTTCACCAAAAGCAGATGAATGTACAAAGGAGGACCAGCAGCTGTACTTTTTATCCATCTACAATGTAATGCAAACAAAAACTGAATAATATTTTAAACATTCAGTCATTACGTTAAGTTTTTTACAAAATTTTAAACATATTATAATCTTATAATAGACCTGCAGTAACTAATGCCAATTCACACTATATATGAGAAACAACATTCAATAGAGCGAGTTTTGGAAGCAATCGAGTCCAATATATTTGCAGAAGTGACTACACATGATCATATATCCATCATACCTCACCGCTGTCAAACTGGAATCCGTTCCAAGATGGTCAACAGGCTTGTTTTGCAAGTACGCATGCAACCTCCCAGCAGGATCAGTTGCATCTGTTCTAACCATTTTATTGACTGGAACCTTTTGAGGTTTTGATCCTCCTGAAAATGATTAGTTGAAGGAAGTTGAGTTTAGTACTGATTAACTATTAAATAACATAGAAATAAAAAACACTTAAAATTGACAATAGTACAAAGCAATGAGCAAGTAATATTAAGTAAATAACACAGAGTGAAGCGAAACAGCAAAGGCATGCAATTCAATCTAAACAGAAGCATTCGCCTTGCCTGACGGTGACTGGCTGAGATTTGAATCCTTGAGTAGATTATTTTGAGCAGATGGAGATGGTTCAGCCATCTATGATGCACGTGTCAAAAAAGATAATGAGAAAGTATAATAATAATAATAAGATTTTTTGAAAATAAGATTAAGGATGTGTGGAATTTGTATGATAAAATTAAATTTTTGGTTTCTTTATGGACAACTTCTTCTGAATTGGAAGGATGTTATTGAATATTTTTCTTGATCGTATTCAAGGATTTCCCAACCTCTTTTGTATAACATTTTTACGCTAATAAAGTTTAGTTTTTATACAAAAAGAATAAAAATAAAATAGTGTAACGAAGTCAGTAGAACTCAAGCTTACAAAGTAAAACATAACAAGAAGAAGAATAGCAGGCAGACAATAGATGGGTTCTTCAAACTACCAAAAAGCATCAATTTTTGACCTTGAGGAACCTGTCAGCTAGAATTACCTGTTCATCATATGTTCTCGCTTCATTAGAGCTCCTCAATTTTGACTCGACCACTGACTGTATCTTCTCAATAATGATTTCCTGATTCAAAAGGCTTACCTGCATATCAACATATGAGGTGTCTAAGACCTACACTCCAATATCAGTTGCCCTTCAAAGATACAGTTTATCAAGTATACCCTATTTTTTATGAAACCAAGAGGCAAACCATCCAGCATCATACAATTTTTTGCTCTAAACTTAACAACAACAGGTGGAATTTCTACAGTAACAAATATGAGAACATTGGGAACCAGTTGTCTCTAAGCTGTGACAGAAAGCTACAATGGAGTCATGTCCAAAAATAAGAATAAATAATGATAGGAACAGCGAAAATGTTCCACTCTATATATCCAAATAAAAATTACTCAAACAAGATGGCATTTTAAGAGTTAAGGCTGGTGTCAAAAGAATAACTAAGAAACACAGTGGCAGATGCTCATTCTAGTTAAGGCTTGAGATATACAACTAACAGTGAACATAAAAGTTGGACGGAAAATCATAAAAAAAAGCTCAGGAAAACTTTCAAGCTCAAAAAAATCATCTGCTCTTCCATTAAGGAACTACTAAAAGAAACTGTTGCTTCAGTTTCTGCAACTGCAGGATAAAAATTTACATTCTTTGCTTTGCCAATCAGAAATTTTTCTTTTTTGTTTGTTCTTCTCATCATAAATAGAGTTATGACTCCTGGACACCACTACATCCAATCTATAAAAAGAAATCATAACATGACAAGTTTCAAACAAATAAAAAAGACACCTCTCTTTTAGTTGGGTGCACATTCACATCAACATGCTCTGCTGGCACTATGATTGACATATATATGAAGGGTTTCGATGCTTTTGGCAGTGTTGCAGAATAAACAATTTCTAGAGCCCTCTTCAATGCAGTCCAGTCCACCAATCTGTCTGCACTTAAAAAAATAATTAGAATAAGAAAACTGATAGTGAAACAAAATATCAAATGTAAACTCTGTTCAATCCTAAACTCAGAATTAAGAAGATTTTACGCTCAAATGTACAACGTAGTAAATATAAAGAAATGAGGTAGCCCCCAGTCAATTTCCTCACGCACATTTATTTCCAAAAAGAAGAAGAGAGATTGTCTGCTTCAATGAGATGCAAGTTATTGTCCACAGATAAGCAAAATATTTAATACTTGGAAAATTAAGAAGGGGAAAAGGCCATGTCAAGAGCAACATGATTTAGTGAAGCATAATAATTTATACATGCATTGTGAATGGTAGTCCATATAGTTTCAATTTTAGAGAGAGAAGCCATTTTCTGGCTGTTTCCAATAATTTGGATTTCTCAGAGAATCATATGCAAGTAGGAAAGGAAACTGAAAGCAGAGTGATTATGCTTTTTTGAGTTATTTGGCGGAGAAGAAATGGATGACCATTTGAAGATAGGTCTCAAAATTTAGAATATAACTGGGATAGAATAAAACTTTTATCTTCTTTACTGGCTACGAGTTCCAACAGTTTATAGATACACCTTTTGGTTCTTGATTTTATTAAGGTGGATGAGTGCGTCATACTTCTTTTTTTGTTTTTTTGTTTTTTTTTTTTTTTTTTGAGCTTTATGTTTCAAAGTTTCCTATGGAACTTCTTAGTCTCTTTAGACATTGTACTCCTTTTATCAATAAAGTTATATATTTTATTAAACAAAAAAAAAAAAAATTATAACTTACTTCGCTCAGCCTTATGTCATAATAAATGTTTTTTCTCCCCAACCTTGAATTTCAGAAGATTAGATGACCACTTGAAATTCACAATTGTCCCCATTTTAGACATCACAAATAAGAGGTAAATAAAGTTTACCATCACAATGAGATATTTATTCTTGAACCTTCACAAACAACTTTAACCTCAGAGAATAGATAGCCATCCGAAGTGGACATTTTATTTGTAATTGCTCCAAGGCAGATAACACAAATCAATCCTCAAATATTCTTTAAGATACTACAAGTCTAAAACATACAAGCTGAATGTCATATGTTGCACCATTAGCATTATATGAATGATACATACCATTTATGAAAAGCACCATTGTTGTTTTCTTTGCAACAAAATTACAATTGGAGATGAGACCACTCATTTGAAAAACTGAACTGGATAGATCATCGTCTGAAGCTTCTACTTCCAACAAATTGTGAGCCACTGAGACCCCATAAACTGATCGAATAGCATTAAGCCTTGCATCTGTAGCAACAGAATGCACATCTGCTCTTCCAGCACCATGCTGATTATAAAAGCGGGCCAAACACTTTAGTAATGTGTTGTAAACAATCACCAACTATGCAAACAAAACACCAATCACAAAAAGGCAAATTTAATCACTCAGTGACACAGAGACTCACCTTTCTACAAGAGAAACTAACATTTATATGATGAATGGCAAAGCGGCTTAGCAAGTCTATAATCTTAGAATAATCGTCTGCAGCATTTTGTAGCGTCTTCCTCCGAGCAGTCATATTATAGAATAAATTCTCAACCTAACAACACATTCAAGGAAAATCATAATTTCAGGTGCTAAATTTAAGTCATCAAGACAGCTATGATTTCAGAATAGCTATGACTTGAGAAACTAAATTAAATTGCAGTCAGTGAATTAGCCAGCAGAGTTAAATCTTAATAATCCATAGACTTCAAACAATGCTATCTTTCTTACTGAAAAATAGAGTCATCCCATTTACTTTGATCTGCATCAAATACAGAGACATGTTTAATTATATTCACAATAACCGATATCTACTAAACCAGCGAGTATACACTTATAGTATGAAAGAACAGCCAAATTAAACCCATTTAACTTGAAGCATAGAAAAATATAAAAGATTTTTATAAGGTATTATATATAGGACACAAAAACTATACCAAAAATTCCAAAATGACCATTTTCCTAGTTTCATAGTGAACTAACTCCAACCAAAGTTTCCAGTTCAAACCATTATCTGAGTTCCTTTTACAGCAGCACACGCCCTTGGTTCATGCTCCATGACTCCGTCCTTATAAGATACCCTAAAACCATTAAGAAAAAAAAAACAAAGAATTAAACCTATAAACCATTTATCTCCGAACAAATATTGAGCTTTTTTTTTTTTTTTTTAAAATGCAACAACTTCATTGTTCCTCACATTAACCATTTTCCTTCCTCTTTGAAAAATAATAAGAATAAAAATAAAAATACAAACTCATGAGATTCAACACTCTTTTTCCTTCCTCCATTCTTCCATATTTGTCAAAATCAAAGACGAGCTTAAATGCAAACCACACACCCAGACAAATTTCATCAAACAGGTTAGGCGCACAAAGACACACCAACCTGTAACCATGCAATTGACCTTCGGTAATGGTGGTAACTGTAACATGACCGACATAGGTCATGCTCGCCAACGCTTCTCCTCTGAATCCCATCGACTTTATGGACTGCAAATCCTCAAAGGTAGACAACTTCGAAGTCGTGTGCCTCTCGCATAGTATTGGCAAGTCCTTGTACTGTAAACAGCAGCACCAAAAACACACAAGGAAAAAAAAAAAAAAAATCCCCATTAGATAGTTTCATTCCAGTGAAATTCCCTAGAATAAGAAAAATTGAGAAAAGCCAACACTAAAACATTCTCGAGAAACAAATGGAAAATGCAAACAAGCAGAGGAATTAAGGGAGACAGACGCGGATGCCATGGCCATTGTCGGAGACTTGAATGAGCTTGAGACCACCGTCTTTAACGGTGACGTTAATGGAGGAAGAGCCGGCGTCGAGGCTGTTCTCGACGAGCTCTTTGACCGCGGACACCGGCCGCTGGATGACCTCGCCGGCGGCGATTCGGTTGACGACTGACTCGTCGAGGCGGTAGATTTTGGGAGGGTCTCTGGCGACTCTCTCTTGTTCTTCATCCACTTCCATTTTTGTTGAAGTTTGCGAATTGCTTGCCAGGTATGATAGTGCCACTGCGCTCTGTCTCTTCTTCTTCGTATACTGTTCTTATTCTGTTCGTCTCCCAAAAATGCCCGCGCCGTACAAACACTATATTAGAACCGCCAAATTGCCTCACTTTTTTTAATTATTTATTTATTTATAAAGGTTTTTTTTTTTTAAAAGATAAGAATTTATTTATAAAGGTTAATCGCAATATGATAATTCTATTTTTATAAATAATTTATCAATTGAAATTATGTTCATAAGATTGTTTGGTAACTAAATTGATAAGTTAGGATTAAATTCAATTGGTTTAATTTGCAACAAATATAAGTATATATATATATAAAGGGCATAATATTATAACAAATTTTTAATCCGATGATTTAAATTATAAAATCTTAAAACTACAAAACATAGCAAAATGCAATTAGCTTTTTCTTTATTATAATCAGTAAATTCAAGATGAATGCCTAACCAACTCAAAATGTGGTGGAACAGACCACTTATGATTAGACACTTTTATTTTGACCAATTTATTGACCTCATAAGAGTGATGCGATATCACCGTGCACCCAAGTTTGTGGTCACTTGTAGTAACAACAATTCAGAGAGTCCAGAAAGGTTGAGAAGTTTCACATTGCAAAAGAAACAAAAGAAAAAATGAAAGAAAAAGGAAAAAATTTTAAATCAAATCAAATCAACACTTCACGAAAGAAGAACAGAAAACAGCAAAGATGTTAAAAATACAGTATGGAGTTCATGAGATCGATTTTGGAGCAAAACAAAAATAGTCCCCTGTTGGCCGTGTGTATATCATATCATACATATTCTAAATGACCCACTCAAAATTTCTTACAGAAAAATTTATAATTAAAAAAAAAAAAAAAATCCAATTGAGCAAGTATGAAGTACACTGCACCACAATTTGTTGCAGTATGAGCAACAGTATAAAGGAGACTGATTGCTTCAGTTGCCTCCAGATGAAGCAGTGATAAAAAAAATGAAATGAATACAGAGGAGACGCTTTTAAGCAGACGACAAGGTTCTTTTATATATGGTCACACCCAGAAGGAATAAAGCAACTGCAGTAATGTTGATCCCTCACCCACCACAAAGAACTCACGGACAAAGGGACGATAAAAATTCAGCATTGCCTATAGTCGACTTCTGTCACATTATAATCGCAAAATTCTCGTGTACCATGTTGGAAAACAGTTGCCTGCTACATGTTGGGATTTCAAAACACATACCAGCCACTAAAGAGCAGCTTGCCTGAATGACATTGTATTAAAACCGACTTCCCACAAAAAGGGTATAAGAGAATTTTTTTTTTTTTTTTTTTTTTTTACTCTGCTGCCTTTGTTCGATTACGCCGCTTCTCCTCTGACCTGTGATGAAACAACTTGGCAATGGATCTCCTCTCACAGTCCTGCAATGTAGGGGGGAAAAAATAAATAAATAAAAAGAATAAACAATTAGACATGCATTGTGGTTTTCACTCATATTGGCTGGTGATAAAATTCTCAAAAGTTAATCACCTTGAACATATTAAGATGAAAAGGTTTTCCAGGATTCATCCTCTTCAACTTCTGGTATGTATATGCAAAACTTAGCTGATCACGGGGAGTAAATCGATCGACCTCATTGAACCAAAGACATGAAAACAAATTTGACATGGGAGTGTGCGCCCGAATGATGAAAGACCCTTCTGGTACATCTGTGGATGGTAAAAACCATTTGCATTAAAGATTGGTCAGACAAGGAAATTCAACCAATGAAAACCAAGGGAGAAAATGATTATTGAAAAAAAATCATACTGCTTGGGAGAAGCTTGTTGGGATCTGAGGCATTAAATCTTCTCAAGCCATCAGCCTGATAAAATTCAAATTGCTGATCTATAACGCTATGATTGTACTTGTTCAATTTCTTATTCTGTGCAACCTCTTCCCATACACAATGTCGGTCATAGTGATTCGAAATTGCATACTCATAACCTTTTCGCCACAGGAAGTATTCCAATATGAGTAAAGGGTCAAGTTGGAGGCGCAACTTGCTGTCTAACCAGATTGAATACCTGAAAATTTCGTGTTTGAATAAATATTACAGTGGAGAACTTTTTGCATAATAAAATCATGCTATACAGCCAAAAAAAAAAAAAAAATTCCCAAGCACAATTGCGGGACAGCAATTTCTGTAGAAGTCCACCATCAATGTTCTTTGATGGTTTAATAATTCATTTTGTTTTAGTAGAACATTATGCTTGAAATATATAGCATGGCAAAGAAAAAATAAAAAAAATATTAAACAAGAAGAGGTGTTCAGGCTACAACATCCAACCATCAAGAGATGTTTACAGCTAATAAATAATCTTTCAATCATAAGTCTTCTCCTCCACCACATGCCCTAATATCTAAATTGTTTCACCCTAATAATAGCTATATTAAATTAAATCATAAAAAAGAATATAATAAAATATAAGAAGCTGGTCCTAAACATCACTTGGCATTTTGAAGTTCCATATCAGAATAGTAGCAATAACTTCACTAACCAATACCTTTTCCAAAATACAGTTCATATATTCAAGTGCCAAACAAACACATGTAGACAAAAAGAACAAACATATAGAGTGACTAGTGACTGCTCGGGTGCATGCTAAAGGGATGAGCTAAAGAGCTACTTAATATTGTTGTTACTTGTTACAAACTTATCATTCTCACCTTGCAGAAGGGAAAAGCCGATGTGGCAAAAGTTTTGGTATTTTGCCTACTCTTCGCATATCATCATATGGTAAGTTTTTCACCACCACAATCTTCCACAATCCAATGTAACCCATTGAATCTGGTGCCTGACCTTCTGAAGAAAGTGTTTGCAGTGTAATCTCATCAATGAACATTACAAAGCATACATTTTTCCTTGACAAGCGAGTGACCTGAAATCAAAAAAGCTGAAAGTGAGACGCCATTTTAGAAATTTAATTAGTCTGAACCAATTATCAATTAGCATAGAAACAAAGGTGTAGATTGCAGAGCAAGGGTCATAGTTAGTAATGATAATTTTTTGGTATTTTCTTATTAGAGAAAAAAAATAAAAATAAAAAGGACAAAAGTTTTGGATTATGGATGGCATAAAGGTTAACTTAATGCTCGAATAAAAAGAGGTTAAAAGACAGGACAGCTTGTAGAAATCATCCTAGCAAAAGGCTATCAAAGGTATATGTTACAGGAGACAGTGAATCTTTGTTGACCATCTCACATTAAGATGGACTTCTAACCCTCCCTTGCACTTTCTCTACTTCTTGTTTAATCCTTTTGTTTGTGAAATCCTTTTGTTTAGTACATAAAGGTTTATGATGTATGACATGTCATAGGATAAGAAGATGTTGACAGTGTAAAACCAAAACTGACAAGGAAACTGGGAAATTGCATGGGTTCTTATTATGGCCAATATAGAAGGACCCAAGAATAGTACCACCATTTATTTTATGAATTTCAAGTACACATGGGCATTGGGTTGCACTGAGTTTTCTGAAATTATACTTTTAGGATGTTCTCAGACTCGAAAGAGGGTTAGGTAAGGCTAGAATTTGAATGTAGGGTACAGTAAACTAAAGAGAAGGCCAGACAGATAGCAATTAAATGCCTTAGAATCTCATTAAAGTCTTCTAGGAATCCCATAGAGAAGAGTTCATCAATGAAGAACCAATATAGAAATCAAATATGCTGAGAACTTCATAAATCAAAATTTAGAATTCTTGCAACATAGGATTTTCAATAAATCTAATATTAGCAAAAGAAATATTAAAGAACCACACAACAAGAGAAGGATTTAGATAAATATAAAGATTAAAACAACTTCTACGCAAAAAAGGTAAAAAGGATTTAGATTACAGAAGTGCCCTTGACATATACAAAAGAAGCCTCCAAATGCAAAGATCATATGTAGCCAATCCAAATAACACTTAAATGGGTAGAACTCATCAAGAGACATCATGATGAGGAAAACAATTATATAACAGAAGCACTGGTAAAAAATTCAAAATGCAACCGAAATATGAATCCTACTGATCTTAAAAGGCCTATAATAAAGTTACACGTGAAATAGTTATAGGCTTATAGCCACCTTCATTTAAGGTAGCTCTCAGCTCTCATCCCTCAACTCTCTACTCTAAGCTCATAAGATGGAACAAAAACACTTAAATACATGTCAGGTTTTATACATTAGAGACACTAATGCCATAAATTAAAGAAAAAAGCCACACGTCAGGTTTTATACATTAGAGACACTTATGCCATAAATTAAAGAGAAAAGCTAACATTAGCAACACTATATTTTGTAATAAAGTACATTATTAAGAAAATAAAGAACATGTTTTGATTCCCATTAATAAAAGAACTCCCATACCGCTTTACCAGTAGGCATCCTCAAGCGATCCGAATTTCCAAAAATGCAGGACATGACAGCAATGTGACATCTACTGATGTAATTTTCATCATCTTCTGCCAAGTCAAATCCAGTACTTGGGGATCCTTTAGGACCTTTAACAAAGCCACAATTTATTTTTTGATCACGTGCCACAAATGAATTTTCCCTTTCTTGCAAACTTTGATGTCCTGCAAATCTTGGTTCCCACTGCTCTTGTCCAACAGGGTTCTCCGTTTTAGTGTACTGCAAACTAAATCTTGCAAATTTTCGACTTTCTGGAGGTTCTATAAGCTGTGCAGTAGAGTTTAAGAATTTTATCTCACAAGAGGAACCTGAAAATTTAAAATATGAGAAATCAGGGAAGTAACAAGAATCCAAAACTCACCAAACATCCCAAACATATGATTAACAAGAAATGCCAAAAGCTTGATCCTTCAGCAGATTCAAATCAAGAAGATAAACCATTTACACCAACTAGGTCACAAGCCATTTCAATGGGTTGATACAAACAAACATCCCAAACACTAACAGATACATAAATATACACCTAGATGATACCTCTTCAACAAGAAATTACAAAAAACCAAATCCTCCAACAGATTCAGACTAAAGTAAATCATTAGTACCAACCAGTTCCCTTTACTTCACAAGCCATGGACCCCAAATCCAATACAATAACACTTATGGAATACCTAATAATTGAAAATTTCAGGAAGATATGTACAAACAAACTATTATCATTGAGGATCAGAATCACTGATTTCAGACCTTACTTCATGTCAAAAGGATTTGAAATTAACATATATATATATATATATATATATTTTCATAGACAGGTTTCTATTTGTCTACTAAACCTCCTTTAAGTCCCCGTGCTTTCAATAAAGCAGCATACAATACATAATATATTTTTCAATTGATTGGACAAGAATGCTATCTAATCTACAATACTAAGGTACTGAAATGTCTGATTTTACCAGCATTTATAAGATCAGAAAATTTTGTCTGTAAGTGGTAAACAGTGTAAAAAACCAAACTATTGTTTCAAAGGTGCACAATGATTTGAAAATTTATGAATGAGAAAATAAAATAGTTAGACA
Source organism: Ziziphus jujuba (assembly GCF_031755915.1). Lineage (NCBI taxonomy): Eukaryota > Viridiplantae > Streptophyta > Magnoliopsida > Rosales > Rhamnaceae > Ziziphus > Ziziphus jujuba. The sequence goes on from NC_083383.1 coordinate 27,431,455, forward strand.
TGCATGTGTGTATACTCACACACGTACACAGACACCTGTCTATATTAAAAGCAGTATGTTACCCGAAAACTTGTGGCGCTTTCCTTTTTTTTTGGAATCTGACTTGGACCTTTTTGACGAGTGACCATCAGTGACACTGACATGTCTGGAGTTAGTACTAACTTCATCAAGATTTCTAGAATTCTTCTCAAATGACTTGTTGGAGACTTCTCCAACTTTCCTAGCAGTATTTTGATCATCGGTTTCAGAATCAACAAGACCAGAGGACTGTCCACCAGATTTATGATGCGAATTCCCTACATCAGAATGATCACCTTCTTCATGTCTAGCATCGTCATCATACTCATCCACACGAGCATCATTATAGTCAATTCCATCATCATATTCATCAATAGCATCAGCTGCCTCGTTTTGATTTTCCAAATCCTCATCATTCTGTTGATTTCGATGGATGCCTGCTTTAAATGAGTTCCCTGTACTTTTCAATGAGGCCTCATATTCTGCTTCATACATTTTCAACTCATTTCGACCAGCTTCATTGTACAATCCAACACTCTTCCTATCCGAACCCTTAACAGACAACCCCTCGAGAGCAGAATTCTTCTCACCATGCTTGTCTTTCATTGAAACAGCACCCTTAACGGTAGCTTTATCCGTAGAATCCCCACCAGTTTGCTCCACTGCCTCCTCATTGTAATCTTCATCCCTTCTCCTATCATCCTTATCCCAATATCTTGAATCTCGGCCATGCACCACCGAACTGTGTCCAAACTCAACGACTTTCCGTGTCACATTTGAAAGGAAATCATCATTTTTCAAATCATCATCTTCGGCATGGTAAGTACTTAATTCTGCACCACCGCATAAACAATCAGTAGGTTCCATATATAAAATTCATACACTTCATTAAACAGAAAGCTAAAAGTGAATCACATGTTCAATTCCAAAATTAGCAACTCTTGGTTCTGTTTTCCCTCATGTTAAACTCAGTTCTCCAAATTCTTCCATGGAGAAAAATTCAGTACTAATCAATCACTAATTTATTTCCAAATCCATAAGCACTATTCCTACAATTTTTTTTTTTTCCTCACCGAAGACGGGGAAAAAAAAAAAAAAATGCAACATCTCAAATGCAAGTGAAAAGTAAATACCACTTAGTCTGCATCTCATAGATTTTCTCGGCAACCAAACAAACAGATGGAATGCACAAAATGCATGTACACATTGTAGTCTCCCAAGTATCCAACACATCGAAAATAAGCAAATAGAAAAACCGAAGAAAAAATCACCTCCATTGTCCCTAGAAAGGAAGTAGTAAGCCAAAACGGTGACAGCGAGCACGAGAATAAGGACTACAATGATGGCGCCGATGGATACTCCGAACAGCCCCTTGTCGGATCGACCCGATCGGCGGGTCCGACCCTGCTTGTGCGGTCCGGAACGAATACCGAGGACGACGTGATCCGACGAGCCGTTGGAGTGGTGGTGCAGATCGTGAGACGCACGCGCTCCGTACCTCTCCGTTCCCGACTGCCTGTACTGAGCCATCCTCGCATTGTATTCCCAATGCACTCCTCAAAAACAAAAACAAAACCTCCTGATATTTTTTGTTTTTATATTTAATTTTTTTTTTTTAAGGCTCTGAATTTTCAAATAAGAAATTAGAACAAAAAATCAAAATAAAAATAAAATAAAACAATTTATGGTGTGTGGGGTTTGGTGGAAGAAGAAGTGTGAAGTGAGCGATCTTCCTTTGAATTTTTGGTTTTAGATGAGATTTAAGCTTTTTAATTAATTAAATTATTTATTAATTTTAATTTTAATTTATATTTTTTTTATATATATTGATGCGAAAGAGAGATGAGGGTGTGTGCATTACACCTGTACGATTTGAAATGACAGTGTTGCCCTTTGTTCAGCCCCAACGTCACGTCTCATGTTTCTTTTTCTTTTATTATTTTCTGATAACGTCGCGTCTCGTTTGATCGTGACATGGACTACGAAATTACCAAATTGCACTCGAACTTTTCGTGCTAATATAATTATCAGAGTTCCGGATCAAGTACAAGTACATCATTTTGGTGCAAAATGTTAAGCAATCCAATCGGGTTTGCAACACATAAACGTCCGTCACTGAATTCGATTGGGTCGAAGTCACGTGTTTTCCCACGTGTTATTTTTTTTTATCTTTTTATCGAAGTAGGAGTTTTTGAGTTTGATCTTTGCATGACAAAGCTGCTAGATTGCCCTCTCAAGAGATAAAAAATATTATTTGTTTTTTTATGAAAACAACTTTTTTGTTTTTTATTGGGGTGTTGAGTAGTTTTCTGAAAACAACTATCAACATATTATAGTGATGAAATTTATAACCAACCTATACTAACTTAGTAATTTTACTTTTCTATCTTTGAAAAAAATAAATAAATATTAAAGGGATAAATTATAATTTTTAGGAATATAGAGTTAGATTTGCCAAAAAGATCAAATGATGGTATTTATTGTGAAATTTAGTTTAAAAATTTTTCAGTATATTATAGTTGAATATTTTGAATAAATAAAATTTTAATTTTAATTCAATTTAATTTTACATCTATTTAGAAAATATATTGTATAGCAAATGCATTAATAAGGAGATCATATATTATTTTATAAATAATAAATTTTTTTATCTTAATAACATACCATAATTAGTTATTATTGTGAATTGTTGAGTTACGAGTTTAGTAATATTTGTTATTTTCTTTAAAATACATAATATTCATTTAATTGTATCAAATTATAAAAAAATTTATAAGTTGATTAACAAATTCATAACTTCGGCCCAATTTTTCATTATAGTTTTGAAAAAATACCTTGGATTAAACACATACATCTTAATATTGTACTTTTAGACAATATTTTATAAACTATGCCATTTAATTTTTGAAGAAAAAAACAATGCCAATATTGAGTGGTTCTTTTTCTAATTACAAATGGACTTTATATAGTCTCTTTTTAAAGAATGCATGCCCAAATTAGGTTTTAATTTAAAACCAATTAGTTATGAATGGAGCAGCTCACTTAAGTTATATAATAGATTCCTTTTAAGTTTCTTATTAATGTGGAACTTTGTTTTGTATTTTCTCAACAGTCTCATATCCACGTGAAATTAATAAAAGATCTAAACGGTTATCCCATTTTTAATAGCTACTGCACTCACCTAACTTATCAACTTGCCTTGCAATAACCCACATTGCTGACAATATTAGAGTCAAATGGAGAATATATACCTATCCATACGAGAGGCAATAATATGAAAAAGCTTGAATAATTTCATAAAGCAAAAACCAATATTAATACCAAGTTAGGTTACAAGTAGGACTGTTCAAAACATCCGTTAATCCGACAAATCCAACCCAATCCAACCCAGTAATTAAAGAAACTGATATAATTTGGACGAATTGCGAGTTGATTTTTTTCAACTTGAATTCATCCGGGTCAGGTTTCGGATTATAAATTAAAAACCCAACTCCAATCCAACCCGATCCATGCTTTACCTATGGGCATGTTTTGCTTCCTAGAGGACACATAATGACATAGACTAAGACTTACAAAACTGGGGCGAAAAAAAGAAGAAGCAAAATATTGGGCTTTTAATTTTGGTGGGCTTACTTATTATAGGCTAGTGAGTTTATTTGTCATGGGCTGGTGAAAAAGAAAAAAAAAATTCTTATAAAAACAAAGGAAGGAAGGAATCACGCATTTCAAAGTTGAAGGGATTGCTCTTAATTTTGCTTCTCTCTCAGCGGCTCCATTGAGTCTCCAGCTTCTCTCCCCTGGTTTAGATACACCAATCTCCTTTATCGGTCTCTTTTCCTGCCTTATTTTTGGTAAGTTTTCATAATTTTCAAAAATACATTATTTAGTTTATTTACTCTTATCATTTTATTGCTTGTGTAGTTTACATTTATATATGCAATAGACAGGAAATAGAAAAAATGACAATGAAAGATGTAAATGGATAATTTAGAAAGTAGATTTCAACTCAGAAAAAAAATAAATATGATCTCATATCAAACCATGAAAGAGATTGGGAAGAAAGTTGTAGCCATAGAAAAAGAACAAAAAAAAATTAATTAGAAAAATGGGAGCAACAATATTTGGGAAAAGTCATATCTAATTTTAAAAGAGGTTCACAAACACAATGACCAAAATTTATATCGACCACCCATGGGTTAAGATTCTTATTTAGAGAGTCCAAAATTAATAATTGGGCCTTAGTTGTATGAATTTTTATTGGAAAATGATCAAAATTATCATTTGAGTTAAAACCTAACTTGAGGCCCAATCTTTAAATTTAACATTTGGACTTAAGACTAATTTAAGATTCAACCCGATCACCCAATCTAACCCGATTATTATTGGGTTGGGTTATTATGGGCTATCAGGCTGGTTCGGGTAGAAACCTGATCAACACAACTTGGTTGGGTCGGTTATCATTTTTCTTCCTACCCAACTCGTATACACCTTTAGTTACAAGAGATAAGCCTCACTAACAAACGTACAAGCCTATATTACATCTGTACAAGTAGTTACACCAAATAAATACATAATAGACTACACATTATTTAATATGACCTCTTAATATTAAGGTTATAGGTTGAACATTAATTTTGTTTTGGTTGGAAAAAAAAAGCTGATGAGGAAGGGATTTAGTTAATATATCAGCATGCTGATCTCTAGTAAAAGTATGTGTTGTTCGACGTGAACCTAAAGCAATCAGTTCGTTGACAAAATTAAAATCAAGAGTGAAGGATCGGATTAGAACAGAAGTATGTGACACTAAGGATATCACAATAAATCATTGATGGATGCTTCAATTGAACACCCAACTTTTTGATCAAGGGTTGCACTCAACAAACTTCTATAATGGTGTTTCTATAACCCTATATTCAGCTTTAGCAAAAGATCGAGAGATAAACTTTTATTTCTTGGAGGTCCAAGAAATTGGATTAGCACCAAGGAAGATGATATAGGCTATGGTGGAACTTCTATAATCCTTATTGCCAACCTAGTTAGAGTTCAAAGAGGCATGCAACATTAAAGGAGAAGAGTTGCGTAAAAAGAGTCCAAGATGGCTAGTTCTTTTGAGATAATGTAATATTCTTTTTACTGCACCCACGCACATCAGTAGGTTTGTGTATGAATTGAGCAAGCTTATTGATAGAAAAAGTGATGTCGGGCCTAGTGATAAACAAGTATTGTAAACTTCCAACTACTTGTCTATATTCGGTTGCACTAAGTAGGTTGGCACCATCAAATAGATACAAAAGGAAAAAGAAGACATTGGTGTTGGGTATTCCTTGGCATCTAACATATTTGTTCTTTCTAATAAATCAACAACATATTTTTGTTGAGAGAGAAGCAATCTAGTTAGAGAAGGTAATATTTTAATGCCAAGAAAGTAACTTAAATCCCCATGGTTTTTGAGAAAAAAATGTTTTGAAGGCATGAACAAAGAGTTGCATAAAGGAGAAGTTATTACCTATTAGAATTATATCATTCATGATACCTTTTTTATTGAAGACAAAAATAGAGGCATGTAAGAATTTTGAAACCCATACTATAACAAAAAATCTTAGAGAGCTCTGTACCAAGCTCTAGGAGTCTACTTTAAACCATAAATAATTTTCTTCAATTTACAACATAGTTAGGAAATTCAGAACTTGCAAAGTCTTGAGGTTGAGACATGAATCCGTCGTTATTCAATTGACCATTCAAGAAAGGTGTTGTTAATGTCTAATTGTTGAATCTTCCAAACATTATAAATAACAATGCTCAGAATGATCTGAATGGTAGTAGGCTTGATCATCAGTTTAGATATTTAAAAATAATTAATATCCAGTTTTTGATAAAAGCCCTTTGCTACTAACCCGACTAGATATTGTTGAATGGAATCATCTTTTTTTTTTTTTTTCTTTATATGGAAGATCCATTTATATCCCACTACATTTTGTGTTAGTAAGGAAGGTACTAGTTCCTATGTGTGTATATATATATATATATATTTTTGAAGAGCTTGAAATTCATTTGTCATGACTACATATTAGTCCTTATCGATAAGAGCTTTACGAACTATTCTTGGTTCTATTTCAATGTCACATGTGGCCACATGGAAAGGAATTTTGTGTTTGAAAATATTATCTAAGGATTAGGTACACATAAAATGTATGCATGAAGGTGGGGAAGGAGTACTAGAGATAGAGTGCTGTAAAGAGATGTATTAGATGGCCTATTAGTGTTGTAAGAGATGTATTAGATGGCCTATTGCATGATAAGTGGGAAGAGGTGATAAGGACTTTTGAGGTGTACTTTGATGAGATAAAGGAGGGGAAATAGGATGGGATTGTTCTAGTGGGGTTGCATTGGAGTTAATTTTGGTGGAGACAGAAATTTGGTGGGTATTGGAATTAAAAGAAAGAAGGTGATAAGGAGATTGATAAATGAGAGGAGAAGACTCGTCATTTCTAGTGGCTGGTGAGGACTTTTTTAAAAAATCAAGTTTGAAAGGAAATATGGACTCAACAAATTTAACATGACAAGAAATACATAATTTATTATTTATTGGGTCAAGACAATAATACCCACTCTAAAAAGAGAGATAGCTTAAAAAAATACATAGTATTGAAGGAGATTTTAATTTATGAGACTTATATAATTTAATTCAAGGATAACATAAATAGCCAATTTTTTTTTTAAAAAAAAATTAAAATTAGGAGACTTATTAAATACAACTTGAAAAGGGAATTTATTTGGAAGAGTGGATGTGGTGAGTCGATTAATAAATACATAGAAGTAGTAAAAGCAAAAGACTAGAACTTTAAGGGAAGATTGGTGCGAGAGAGCAAAATTAGACATGTTTCTTTAATATGTCTATAGTATCTTTCAGCATATCTATTTTGTTTCAGTGTATAGGGAGTTGTCAAAAAATGGTTTATTCCATTTTCTTCAAAGTAAGGTTTTAATTTTAAAAATTTTCCCCTTTATAAGAATAAAAAAAGATGAAGATTGTTTAAAAAAAAAAATTTAACAACTTTAGAATACTGGAAGAGAAAATTTAGAAACAAAATGGCTAAGAACTTTTGATGATGGGTGACTAGTACGTGAATGCCAATTGGACAATGAATCCTTGTTAGTAGCAAGAGCAATGGGCTGAGAAATTTTGGAAGGCCATTTATATACTCCTTCATGATGTGGACCTTGAAGCAGATTGGTTACATTTGCATATCTTTAACAAGAAAATAATTATGCAAAAATTCAATACAAGCATTATTGAACTAATAATGTGAAGTCCCACATCGGTTGGAAAGGAGAACGAAACACTCATTATAAGTGGGTGTGAATATTTTTCTCTTGAAAGACCTTTTAAAACCTTGAGGGCTGAGTTGTAAGAGAATTTTACAGGCCCAAAGAGGACAATATCTCATGCGGGTGGTCTGGGCTGTTACAGATATTATCAGAGCTAGTACCCAGATCGGTGTGCCAGCGAGGATGCTGGACCCCCAGGGGAGTGGATTGTGAAGTCGCACATCGGTTTGAAAGGGAAACAAAACACTCATTATAAGTGGGTGTGGATACCTTTCCCTTAAGAAGCCTTTTAAAACCTTAAGGGCTGGATTGTAAGAGAATTCTCCAGGCCGAAAGAGGACAATATCTAATGCGGGTGGTCTGGACTGTTACAAATAAAGCTTAGAAACTGACATTACATTTTTTTTCATAATAGGTACACATAAAATATCAATAAGAAGAAAGGATTTTGAAGGTGTGTAAATGTGAGCGAAGCCAGTATGAGTTATAGGTAGTTTAGTACCATTATTAATAGTTATTTCGTCAATGCCATCATACTCAAAATGAATGGTTTGGGTTTGAAGATCATTGGCAACATAGAGAGATGCTCCTATATCAAGAAGCCAATTTTGATTTTGGAAGTAGATAGGTGCCGGCCCAAGAGATCATGTTCAACCGAGCTAATGTGAAAAGCTTATGGAGTATAATTGTATCGACAACCAAGGGATTCTAGCATGAGAGAGTATAAATCCATTGTTATTCAAAGTAGAATAATACTTGATAGAGTGACCTTGTTGGTCACATAATTGATACTTTCGTTTTTAAGTGTTCTGACACACAAGATTGGAGAATCTAAAAAAAGGCATGGTGGCAGGATAAGGAAAAAAATTGAGAACATGTGGTCTTCTTGTTGGTGGGGACAGACCGATTGGCCATGTTAACAATGATAACAGACTTATTGAAAGATTGAGCAAGCCTTTCTAGGTAAGCATCATACTTAATTAATTGGTCATGAATATTGTCGAAGGAAATGGATGAGTCCCTGAGTTCAAAAAGATGCAGAGATGTCTTTAAACTCTGGTGCCAGACCATTCACAATGTATAACACTATATCATTGTCACCAATAGGTAGGTTGAAATGTGTAAGTTCATTTGTAGTGGTGTGAGCATTAAAAAGATAAGTCGATATTGTGCGTGAGCCCTATGGTTCAATAAATTTTTCCTTCAAATGCATTATATAACAACATGAGGGCTTGGGAGAGTGATTGGCAAGTTTTGTCCAAACTTCATATGAGGTTGCAACAGCAGAGACTAGAAGAGAAACTTCAAAAGTGATTGATAAAAGTAATGCATTGAGAAGAAACTTGTCTTGTCTCATCCAAAAAGGGATTTGGCTTGATTAATGTAATAGTAGAGTGGTCTCTATTATGGTTGGAAGAGGGCATGGTCTGGATCGTCTATAAACCCATACAAATCATTGGTCGTAAGTAATGAATCAAATTATGCTCACCAAGGAAAATAGGTAGTTTCCTTTAGTTTAAGAGGGGCTTGAAAGGCAATATTGAACACTACTAAATCCTATCCAGCAAACATTGGTTCATTCTGAATAGTTATGGTAGGAGCTAAGATGAAGATCCGTCAGTAATCGAATTAGATGCCATTAAAGAAGGGACAAGAAAAAAAAAACCCATTAGAGTATTAAAGGCTTTGATACCATATACGAGAGGCAAGAATATGGAAAAGCTTGAATAATTTCATTAAGCAAAAACCAATATTAATACTAAGTTACGTTATAAGACATAAAACTTACTAACAAATATACAAGACTATAAATCTGTACAAGTAGTTACATCAAAAAATATATAATAGACTACACATATCTAATACTATCCACAATTGTTTTTGCCACTTAGATATGTTGAAAAAATGACCATAAAAGTCAAAACAACCAACATTGTTCATGCTCTTGATGATACCATCCTCCAAAGATACTAATAAACTCAAAGCATGTCTATATACATGACCATGGCAGCATTGCAAGGAAAATCCACCAAAAAAAATAAAAAAAATGCCATATGCAGTTGGTTAGAATCACAAACAACACTCTTATTCTTTCATAGTTTAATTGGCCAATAATTTTTTTAATCATATTTTGGTCATAAGTTGATACATTAGTGTGTATTTAAAAAACATGTCGTCATGTCTAATTATAACAAGCAAAGACTGGCAGTTCTTTTTTTTTTTATTTATTTTTTTTAATAGGGTAATAGGCAATTCATGTTAATAGTTCATAGCTATATATGTCTAACTCATTTAGTTAAATCTATTAATTAGTATGATAAAATAAAATGCTATTAATTAGTGTTACAATTTATAATCCTAATCCACTAGCTTAAATAAATTAGATGAGGTATTTAACCTATTTAATAAAATATAATATTTATTAATATTGTATAATATATCATATTACGTATTTATCTATCATTATGTTTAATTTAATCCAATAATATAATTTTTTAAATTGTCGATATTAGTAATATTGTTAATGACTTGTCTTTTAGTCGGATTTCCATGACAAAACCCAATACTATATAATACATCCCTATTGTTAAATATTTTGTTAAAATTGGCAGCAAAACAAATTGAACCAAAGCCCTTTTTAGGTGTGAAGTATAACGAGACTAAGCCCATTTTAGTGTCTGTTCAAGTAGACAACTAAATTCGCAGTTAGACTGGCTATTATCCTGCCAATTACATTGAAGCGAGTTGCCTAACATATCTAGTTTGTTCTAATCTCTACTGTTAAGGATACGTAGGCAAAAATTTAAAGATCTTACTTTTGTGTTTGTTTTCATGTTTCTGCTTTGTCTATTAACCCTCAATTGTCGAAGTTTTATAAATTATTTTTAGGATAAGATATTAGTATAGAACTTTATTTGTCCATTTTAACCTATTACAAAGATGATAACACAACGTTATATTTATACATTTAATAAACAAATGAAACTAAATAAACGTGGTCAAATGTACTTCTTAGAATGTAGTTCACATACGTATCCATAAGTCATCTTGACATTGTTATATTACAAAATATTAAAAAAAAAAAAAAATTTCTTGTATTACCACATGATTGATTATCAACATTTAGGGCCTAATAATGAACTAATAATTGATACTAGACTTTAAATAGGATAAATAAAAAATTTAACAATAAAATAGATATGTATTTTGTTAAAATTTGAAGTGAATTGAAACAAATTGCAAAATTATGTTTGTTTTTTGGTTGAATTGTAAATAATAAATAAAAAATAAAAGTTTTTATTTATTTAAATAGATAAGTTTCTTGTGGAAATGCAAATTGCATTTTATTTACAACATTGCACGTATTATTACTCTTTTTTTTTTTTTTTTAACTCATATGAGACTAAAAAGAAAAGAAAAAAATTTGAAAAATTAGATGCATTGGAAGCCAAAATTCAATTGAAAAAGCAAGTGGACTTTTAGGTCTATATCCACGTGTCATCACGACCATTCATTGTACCAATACCGGGATTTTCTCATTTTCCTTCTTCCTGAGCCAAGAGCAAGTCCATTGGACAAAACTGCGAGGATTTAGAAGCTAATAGTGCAAACATGTGGCGCGTATAGCTGGGGATTTAGAGTGAGAAGAGAGACGGGGTGTGGGGTCCAACTTTTGCTCTATTTGCTTTGCGAACCAGAGCTGAAGACCAACCATCTCCCTCCATCTCTCTCTGTTTTCTCGCGGTAGCTCTTTGAAGGTAACGCTGCGTTGAAGAAGTGCTCAGTGAAGGTATTATCATCTACTTTAGTCTTTAAGAGTTTCTTTTTGAATTGTTTGATGAATTGGGTTCAAAAGCTTTAAGCTCCAATGTGTTTTTTGTTTCTATATGTTTACATAAGAGATTGAAATCTGAGAGCCCCCTTTTTTTTTTTTTTTTGGTTGCAATTTATAATTTTTACCAAAGACCCACATAGAACTAGTACTTGTTAATATATTTGGAGTCTTTTTTGAGTTTTTATCTGTCTATCTCTATAAGTTGGGATTTGGGTTTATACATGTTTTTGGAAATTACCAATCCTAGGATTTTCTAGCATATCAAATTTAATTTACTCTCAGAGTCAAATTTATTTTGCTGATATTGCAAGTTTTGCAAAACTGGAGGTACTCAAAGATTTGACTTTATGGTAAAAGGTTCAAGAGAGTATGATTTATTAGGATGAGTAGTTTATATTATAAGTTTACGGTAGATGTGATGTTTCTTAAATGCCAAATGTGTTTTCTGGGTATTCCCTTTGAATGCCTGAGGTTTTGAAAAACCATGAGCTGCTTGAGAATTTAAATTGCTTGATATGCTAAAAAGTGCAGAAAGTAATTAAATTTTGGTAAGGAAAGAGATTTATTCATCAAAAAGTAATCAAATTAAACTCAATTTCAAAGGCCTCTTGACATGGAAGTAGCTTTAAGATTGTTTTGTCCCTAGTTTGTGCATAAGGACGAGAGTTCACTTACCTCTGTATTTCTTGTTATCTTTCAAACTCCCTCTACATTTTCTTTGAATAAAATGAAATCACTTTGGCTAGTGCTTGTGTTTGTGAATTGTAACGGTTTTAGTGGGTTCTTGGTAGGGTTGTAGCATCATCTTTTAAGTTGTATCATCTATTATCATGATAAAACAAATCCATGAGACTCTTTAATCTGATGGAACTGATTAGAATGAAGCTTTGTACAGCTAGGGATCTTAACCCTTTTAAGTCCTTCTCCGGTTGCAGTATTTACTAAAGTGTCTTGTACTTACGGCTGAGTGCTAATTTTACCATGTTATTATATAAGTTCTAGAAGATGATGTAAGGTTTACTGTCTCCTATGATACTAAATCTTTGGTCATTTAGAAAGAAAATGAAGGGAATTAGCTTAGGATGATTTGTTCATGCATAACGAAGACCTAACTGATGTACTATACTGAAGATTGTAATAATTCAAACAAGAAGTAAAAGGAGACAGATGAAGAAAAGGAAAGATGTGAATTCTCAGAAGGGATATAATTGTTAAAAGACATTTTGGAGGGAATGATTATTTACAGGATCAAGTGGTGAAAATGTAAGTATTATTCTTATCACATTATGATCATCAATAAGTTCTAGTTTGTTAATTGACTTGTAAACCTAGAATCCTTTTTCTTTGTTGAGTTGAGTTAAAACAGTCTAGTATTTGGTTTCTGCATGTTATCCAATTTTTCTAATGCAAATGAATTTGCTGAAAGTGTAAACAAATTAATCAGAGTTGATTTAGTTAGTAGAAAACTACACTTCAACGCTTTGTTCAGAAAGGTTGATAGATTGATTTTGAGAAATTAGGATTTAAAATGCTAAAATTATGTGTTAACCAGTTTTTGAACCACTAATTTTCAGATAGTTATGACAGTAAATTACTTTGGTCCCCTGTTTTCCTAACACAAATAAGATATCTTGAAGTTTGAATTCTTTTTAAACTTCACCTCAGTATAAGAGCACGATGTTTCTGTCACTTTTGGATCTTTTATTACAATATTTCTCTCTCTCTGTTTCTCGCAGTTGAATCTTTCTTGGGGGGTTATATTGATCACCTTAGATGACATTTTTACGGCAGAAATCCATGTTAAAAACAGGAGACTGCATTTTGACCTTTGTGTGGCATTGATACAACTTGCAACAAAGTCCTTGTCAATTAAAATTTCCCCTTAGTGCTACAAGTGTGTTTTGGTTTAGTTAAAGCATCAATATCTTTTAGCTAGCAACAGAAAGGCATGTAACTGAAATAAGCAGAAATGCTTTTAGTTTTTGTTGAAATGCTAGAGAAATTTACATTCTTTTATTTTCAGTTATTAATCTCTTCGATGTTCAATTTCTTTTTAACTGTTTAGTTTTACCCACATTGTTAGCCTTGTAGTTGATTGTTTATTACCTATGTTACAGTGCAGGGATGCTTGACAAAACATTAGTTTCTCCTTTAATGTCCTACAATTATGCGGCAAGTTTCTACATTTCTACTGTAAGTAACATTTCAAGCCTTTTTTTTAAGGAATCATTAATCATGTAAGCTATCGAAATCTTTCTGTGATCTTTGAGTAAAATCATTGATTTTATGTGTTAGGAGTCAAGCTAAAAGGCATTAATTGTTGGTTTGTCAAAACAAATGGACGTGGATAGTTTTGGATATGGCTTAAGGATTGTGTTTTAAGTTACAACTTACAAGATGGACTATATGAGGAAAAACAAAAAGCTCAGATATAGAATAATATAAAATGAACATTTTAAATGATAGTTTGGGCCCAATCATGGATGAGTTAGCTGCAACCTGTGTCCAAATGTTCCATATTGTATTACAATATTATTTTATTTTATTGTTGGATTGTATCTATTGTATCCTCTTGTGGTTCACTGACATTTGTTGGAGATTTTGTGCTTTTGAAAGTTGAATCTACAGTAATCCCACTGTAAGTCTTACAGTTTGTTTCCAAAACTTCTGCAGCGTGATGTTGTAACTGCTACACCAAATATTGCACATTTAAATCTCAATAGTCTTTCACAGAATGCAACCAAAGGAACTTTGACATCGAGTTTTTCATGCAAGAAATGGCTATTACGTTCAACATTGCAAATTGAGAATATGATTTCGACTGAAGAAGATAAGAAGACATGGCAAGATTGCAGAGAAGCCCTGTATGCATTTAATTTCAGCGTTGAGGAAGCAGACAAGATACTTGGAAAAGCATATGGTCAGATTCATTCACCTTATTGGGGCGAAGAGCGTAAAAAGGTTGTCCCAAAAATTGATATTGTAAAGGAGATATTAGACTATCTCAGGAGTTTAAGCCTTTCAGATGATGATCTCTGCAAGGTGCTCAAAAAATTCCCAGAAGTTCTTGGATGTAATCTTGATGATGAGATAAAAACAAATGTACAGCTCCTGGAAAAAGAATGGGGAATCAAAGGAAAGTCGCTTCGAAACCTTCTTCTTCGAAATCCTAAGGTATTGGGTTACAATGTTGACTGCAAAGGAGATTGTATGGCACAATGCACTCGATGCTGGGTTCGATTTTAGCTTGTGATCCACATCCTTTTTTTTTTTTTTTTTTTTTTTTTTTTTTTTTTTTTTTTTCCCCTCAAAAGAAGTTGGTAATTTTGCATATATGAGGGCATAATCTTACTGTATATCTACATAATTGTTATCTGAGATTAAAACTTATTTTTAACCATTTTAGGTAAATTTGATCATATGTATTCACCGACCCTAGCATTGTTCTCTATGTTCCAAGCAATTTCAAATAATTTTATTTGCTTTACTTTCTATAAAAAGCAGAGTAGGGTTGGTTTTCAAATTCAGGATTTGGAATTTTATTTGGCACCTAATCACATGAATTAATATGTAGCTGGTGTCGGCTCAGAAAATGCTCCATTAGTCAATTTAGAAGGTGGTAGGTATTTTGAAGAGAGAAAAGACAGAGAAGAACTTAGGATCAAACTGGGCATGCTTGTTGCAGGAATTGAAATATGCCAGCAAGGGCAATATGAGAGACTATTTTAATTTTTATTATTTTGATCATAATATGAGAGCCTATTGACTACATAATTATTGGCAAAACAAAATTATTGTATATTGAAACAATGTTAAAAAATGGACAGCCTCCTAATAAAGTCCATCCTTTCCAAAGCGTATAGGATGTAGCTTCGAATTATGCCTAGTGATTACTAAAAATATAGAACTTGGCCCCAAAAAAGAAAAAAAAAAAAAAAAGAGAAAAAAAGAAAAGACCGCTGAAGTATAGAAATGGTAGGAATCATGAGTGACAAAAAAATTTACTCTTACCTATTGCCATGTGATCCCGATGAAATATAACAAAAATTAAAATGTGAGATTATTTTGTAATTTGAATATTTATATATATATATATATATAGATTAATTATATTAGAAAGGCAATGTTCAAAATTAGCCCATGCAATTTATCCACCAGAAAAGTCACTCGACCTGTGTTTACTCTCTGCTTTTCTAGCACAAAATGATTTATGTGGCTATGAAACAGTCATTGTTGTGGCTAAAAAAATGGCTATTATGCAAGAAAATTAAGGAAGTTTATTGGAAATCATATCTGAATCATTTTCAGACTCAACCATCTTCTCCTTTATAAAAGGGCCAATATCAACGTCAACAACTCATTCTCTTTCTTAATTTCTCTCTGACATATATGTGTAAGAATGGCCAAAACCAAGACAACACTTTTGTTTGCCATCCTATGCTTTGCCCTAATTCTGGAGGTATGTTATTTTCATGCTTTTGTGTTTAATTAATTTTTGTAGGATTAACCACATCATCATCATCATCATCAGCAGCAGAATTCAACAATATATTATGCCACTATAATTAACAATTTATTATCCAAAAAGGATGTAGAGTAATATTATTTCTAATTGTTACTCTTATTTATTATCCTAGATTCACTTTTGCTTGTTTTATATATATATATATATATATATATATATATTTATATAAAGAAGGAGAGAAGATGAGTGCTTTTATATTCTCTGTACTCTGTAGATAAATTAGTGTATACAGTTTAACTCCCTGTTTAGAGTTTAATATCTAAGAAAATGAAAGATAAATATGATTATCATTTTCTAAAACATTTTTATGGGTTAAAAAAAGAATAAACACATTTATACTTTTATTCTCGTTATAAACTAAATTAATTATTTTTTTCAATTTAATTTCCTTTGTAGATTTTTAAACTAATTAAATACAACCTAGTTAATAAATAGATAATATCACATAACTTTTTTTTTTAATTTTTTAATTTTTTTAATTTTTATAAATTATTGGGGTTTAATACACTTATTAACCACCAGCTAGTTTCACCTAATTTCACTTGAAGCCTTTTTTTTTTTTTTTTTAGTTCAATCACCAACTCTTTAGTTCTCAATTTCAAGCGAAGCTGAAAGACAATAAAATACTAAAATGTATTGAACGCTAAATTACATATGAAGTAAAATTTTAGCTATAACGATTTTTTTTTTTTAAACAAAAAACAATGCCCTTAATTAATTATCTCTTTTATTTCATGAGTGCATTAATTCAAATGGGATTATTATTATTTGTTTTCTTTTCAGTAGTTTTTAAGTCATACAATAAATTGGTGTGACCCATTTGAGCTTTTGAATTAATTTTCAGATAATGGATCAGATGCCTAGTGGAGGGCACTTCTTGGTTAAAGCAGAAGATGATCATGATGATCATGATCATGATGACCAGGATCATCAGAATCATGGTGAAAAGATTGGTAAGAAAAGACAATTTTTTTTTAAATACTTGAAAAATATCAACAATGACCAATATAATCTAATTGTATAACAAATTAGCTTAGATTTTTTTAATTAAAAGTAAAAATGATTAATTATTTCATTATATATATAAACAGATTGCAAATCCAAGTGTGAATACCGGTGCAGCAAGACAAAAAGGCATAAAATGTGCATGAGAGCATGCAATACATGCTGCGAGAGGTGCAATTGCGTCCCTCCTGGAACTTCTGGCAATGAAGATGTTTGCCCTTGCTATGCCACCATGACCACCCATGGTGGTAAACACAAATGCCCTTAAATTAACTAATTTAATTATTACCATTTTTTAATTAATTTCTTTAAATACTTATTCATATATATATATATATATATATGAATGTTGTAATAGAATAATGATCAAGAGCCTCTGGACATGATCATCATCATCAGTCTAGCTAGAAGAGCTTCAGGTGTTTTTGAATATTATTTCTGGCTTGTATAGCTTTCATATATCAGTGTAATTTTAATTTCCTTCAATCAATTAATGTTCATTACATGGGAAATTAATTCAAAATTATTGTATAGCTCATTCTATTATTTTCTTTAATTTGTAAGAAGTTGGTAATTATCAGGGGAAAAAAAAAAAAAACAATTTTAGGAGGTAAATGTATTTTTATGGAATCATGGACTCTAAAAATATGTTCTCTACGTTAAGCATTCCAAACCACTTTATTTGCTTTGTTAACAAGTTAAGAAAAATTATAAAACCCTGTATGAGTAACTTTCCTTGTACTTGTTTTTCTGATTAAATAGATTTCATTTATCATTTTCTAGATGGTGAATATAATATATACATATATATATATATATATATATATATATATCTTCAACAGAGTTTAAAATATTGTTATTATATATATATCTTCAACAGAGTTTAAAATATTGTTATTTTTTATTAATTAATTTGGAAGTTTATTCTCAATTGTTTAAGTACTGGAATTGTTTAAGTACTGGACAAAACGTAAAAATGTTTAAAATATTATATATTATTTGAAAAAAGAAAAACCAAAAAATATTTTTCTTTTTACAAAACCAATATATTATAACTTTATTTTTCCTTTTAAAGGATGTGCATAAATTCATCTAATTGATGTGCATAAATTTATCTAATTACTTTTTATTATATTCAATAGGGATATGCAGAATTTTTCTCCCAGTTAATTTATCGATTTTCCTTATAGAAAGAGATGTGCAAATTAAATTTAATTAACTAAACTTTCCATTACAAATGGATGTACAAGATTTACACAATACGAAAGTCATGACTAATCATGACTTAGACCGATAAATTTTCTCTTGCTTTTCTTGTACAAAATGTTTTCTTGGATGAGTCAATTAATTCGTGGCTAAAAAATTTGGCGTAATGCAATAAAATAAGGAAGTTTGTTGGGTATTTTCGTATCTGAATCATTTTTAAACACAACCACCGTTCTCATTAGTTTCTATATAAAGTCCCATATCAAGGCTCAATTTGAACCCCCACAAACACATTCATTCTGTTTTTACTTGTGTCCAAATCAAAGATTTGGAAATATGGCCAAACCAAAGACAACACTTTTGTTTGCCATCCTATTCTTTGCCCTAATAATGGAGGTATGTCTTCATGTTTTTGGTTATATATGCATAATTAATAACATCAAAACCAGCTTCGTTTAATTGGATTGTTTTCGTTTGTTGTATATATATCATTGGATTTTTTATTTATTTATTTTCGTTTTTTGAAACATATTGGATTTTTTTTGTTTGAATGCAGCGAAAATATACGATTTGGATTGTGAAATTTTACAAATTGTGATGAAAATTTTGTTTCTCAAATATATCAACAATTAACAATATTATAAAAAAATATCATTAACAATCTAGAGCTGAAGTATGGTTGGTTATCAACAGGAAATCCCAAATGATCCTTAACTTTAATCTTGCTCTTTTTTCAAGTGTAATCTGCTGAGAGATATAGTCTAACTTTATGCGTGTATTTTAGAGCTTGAAGTTAATTAATTAGGAAATGGAAAGAGAAAAGTATTCTCTTATATAAGTTAAATGTCTAGAATTTTTTTTTTCTCCATAATTTTGTCAAACATAAGCATAGAAAATTGCATTTTTTTCATTTTCCTTTCAAAGAGTTAAAACTTTTATTTTTTAGAAAAATATATTTTATTACAAGTTTGATATACGATATCTTCAACCATTATAAGCTAAAGGCTTTTATCATCACTAGAGTTCGTGAGTAACTTCAATAGGAAAAAAGAAAAAAAAAAATTAGACTTCTTATTTTATTTATCCCTTATTAAACATCTTTTTCTGTTTTGGTTTTCTTTGATGTAGACCATTAAATCTCATTCTCAAGTAAACTTTTTACTTTTATTTATCTCCTTTCAAGTCTCTTTTTCTGCTTTTTGATAGGCATCCATTAAATCTCTTTATCAAGTAAACTTTTATTTTATTTATCCCACTTAATTTACATCTATTTTTCTGTTTTGTTTTCCCTTTATGTTGGACCAATAAATCTCTGCCTCAAAGTAAACGTTTTATTTTATTTATCCCACTTTAACTATTTTTTTTTCCTGCTTTGTTTTTCTTTGATGGACCATTAAATCTCCTTCTTTCATTATAAAAATTAATTCTATTGGGATACATATATCATTTATACTTTTGTTTTGGTGGTTTTAATCCATGTTCTTTTATACTGACGCATTAAGTTTTAACTTGTGAATTTTCAGATGGAGATCCATGTGGGAGGGCGCTTCATGGTTCAAGCTCAAAAGATTGGTAATTAATTATTTTTAACAATGTCCATTTTTTTCTTATCAAAACAAAAACTTTTGCAAATTATATAATTTAAAACAACTTCGACATCTTATGAAAAGGTATTTGTTGAATATTATTAACACTGGCAAATCTTAAAAAGCTTCAAATTAGAACAGATACTCATGCAGGCGAATGTCTACATATATAATTACACACACACACAATTATTTTTAACAATGTCCATTTTTTTCTTATCAAAACAAAAACTTTTGCAAATTATATAATTTAAAACAACTTCGCCATCTTATTAAGAGGAATTTGTTGAATATTATTAACAGTGGCAATCTTAAAAAGCTTCAAATTAGAACACATACTCATGCACGCGTATGTATATTTACACACACACACACACACACACACACACACACACACACACACACATAATAATAATAGTATTTTTAACATGGCAAATAACATACATGAAAAGCCATTTACTATGCTTTTGACGATGTTCTAATCGAGTTTTGAATCCAACTTTCGCCCATGCATATATGATGCCAATGCAATATATATTTTAATATTATTGCAATTAATATTTCTAGATATATATATATATATATATATATAAATATTTATGCAATGAATTATATAGATTGATGGTTTTATTTAATTTATATATGAATGCATAAAAAAAAAAAAAAAAAAAACAAAAGATTGCGGGTCCAAGTGTGAATATCGGTGCAGCAAGGCATCAAGACACAAGATGTGCATAAGGGCATGTAACACATGCTGTGAGAGGTGCAATTGCGTCCCTCCGGGAACTTCCGGCAATGAAGATGTTTGCCCTTGCTATGCCAACATGACCACCCATGGCGGAAGACACAAATGCCCTTGACATATATAGACCTACATCAGTCAAGTTGTCTTTGGATATATATATATATATATATATATATATATGTATATACATACTAGAATAAAGAGAGGTGTTTTTAATTAGTTATATATATAGATATATATGTTGACTTGTATGAATTGATGTAATACTGTTGGTCCATCGACCAGCTATATGAAATTGTCACTAAATAAATTTGTTTACGCTCATTAGATTCTTATGGTACTTTATGGTTTTTTATTTTTTTCTTTTTTTGTTTTGATTTTTTTTTTTAATGTTAATTGGGAGAGAGGATAATTTTTTAGACACAAGCATGAGAGATTAAGCCTAATTAAAATGAAAGGTTCAACAATGAAGGCCAGGCCATTGTCATCTAAATGGTCTCTTATACGAGACTCTTATGGTAATTAAATTATAAGTATAAATTATATATAAATACCAAATTCATGCTGAATAAAGATTAATATTTTTCGACCATTTATATATTGTGGTATTAATCGATAAATAATTTAAGATTGGTTTGGTACCATGTATTAAAAGGGATAGGATTGTATATGCAGCCTTATCCAGTGTTTAGCCTGGGTTGACATGCTTACCTAGATGCATACAATGTACACGAAATAATGTTGATCCATGGGGGTTGGGTTATTAGACAAGATCCAACCCACAAATCCCTCAAAGATTTTTGGAGTAGTCCTATCTAAGGAAAATTTTGTTGAATAGTTCTATGAAAAATTCAAAAGAATCTCTCCTAAAATATGGATAACCTGAAAAAATTTCTTGCAAATTAAACACATTCAAAAATATATTTATTTATCCACGACAACAAAAAAATCTCCTTACTACATATCATCACTAGCAACCACCACTACCATCATAGTCATAATACAGGTTTAGTACAATACATATTCAACTAATGTCACCGTTGTGTTCATAATTTATGACAAAGTATTTTAAGAGTAATTTATGATTTTAAGTTATGTAGATTAAACAAATATTCTAAATAAATAAAGATAAAGATAAGGAAAACTAAATGCTACTGCTATGGGAAAGCTGAAAAGAATTGTGCGCTAAGTAAACTGTCTGCTAACTATTTGAACTTAGTAAACAAATTAAAAATAAATAAAATATGAGATATCTAACTGTTTAAATTTAGGGAATGAATTAAAAATAAATAAAATATGAAATAAAGATATCTTAATGAGTGATTTAATACCATAAGAAAATAAGAATTTTACCCTAGAACACTCTTTTGAAAAATTCCCCATTTCAAAACTTTTTTACAAAATTCAAGTTATGTCCCCGTAAGTTTTTTGTGAAAATAGTATTTAATATTGAGTAATTGAAACATCATAAACATAAATTCAAACATAAAACTAATAACAGGTATAAATAATATATATCCATACAATAGTATGAAACATTAGAAAAATCATTATCAGATACAAAAAACATATAATGTCTCATACTATATATCTAATACTGTCAAATGATGTTTTGTGTCCCAGAACACCATTAGACATGTCTTAAAGACATCGTGACAAAATTGTCATCTTATGATTATAGAGAGGATAACATAAAATTCATCCATCACCCTCTGGCATCATGACAACACATATGATAATTAAAAACCTATGTGCTGATAATGATAGAACAAAAAATACTGGTTATAACACCCTGTCCTGAAAAACATCGAAATTTTCTTCACGTTGACCAAGGTTGATTGGGTTTGACTATCGTTGACCGAGAGGGGTCAAATTTTGACTTTTTGTTTTGGTTGGAATTTTGTATTGACCAAGACATTGTTGCGAAGTACTTGTCATTCCAAGTTCGTAGACTAGTAGCATGTCGAAATCGGAGCTACAATTTGGAAGTTATGAGCAAAACAAGTTAAGGTTCGAATTGTCCGAGGGTGCCGAAATTGACTTTTTATTTTTGTAAAATTGAGTTTTGACTCATGCATGGTTGTGAAGTATTCATCGATACGAGTTCATAGATTAGTAGCACGTCTAATTTGGACATTGGTTGAAAAGTTATGAACCTGCAAATTTTTTTGAATACTTTTTGAAAATATGAACAGTGTGTACCACGTGTCAAAATCTGGTCACCCTCATGAGTGTACAGTGACACCCACGGGAGGCATTCTGATTGGGCAAATGGCTGTGTGGGGCGTGTGAGGAGTGAGGTGGAGGAGAAAGAAAGAGGAGGGAGAAAGATATGAGAGAGAGTCACCATCAGCCACCACAGATCCATCCTTTTCCGGCCACCCCTGATCTACACGCATCAAACCATCATGAAGCCAACCTAAAAAATGGCCAGCCAGCCAACCAAAAATCACAGCCAACCGACCGCCGATGCGCCCGGATCGAGATGACGTCCGTCGGCCTCGTCGATTCCTTTTCCGATCGATTTCTCCTAAATCAAACCTCGTTTGCCTTACTACCAGTTCCTTTGAGTCACCTATCTTCCGATCTACCTTCCCACCAAAAATCACAGCCAATGGCCATTGAATGCACCGCAGGTGGTGATGGTTTCTGATGACCACAGCGGCTCATCGGAAAACTTGATTCTAGCGAGTTTCCGATCACACCATCCACCTTTTCCCACTAATCCAAACCTCCTGAACCCAAATTCGAGATCAGTTTCCTCCAATTCATGGCGGTTTGTGAGATCCAAGGACCTAAAGACTGAAACCTTTCCGGCGAGATTCCGGCCACCTCGGGTCCGATCTCCGGAAGGGAAGGGTCAATCCTTAGTCCTCGTGTTGTAAGCTTTGTTTCGATATATTATTTGCGAATTTTGGTTAACGTTTGTATTAAATCCCCCAGGTAGCCGCGTATAATTTATCCGATTAAAATATTAATTTAATCGGTTTGTGTATTGTCAATGTTCTAGGAACATGTGTGAATTGTAGAATCGATCCTATGGAGGATCTTAGTTGAATTACATGCTCGAGGTGAGTGACCCACTTTTAAAATTATTTTGGGTTGGTAAATTGTATATATTTTGTGTTGATTATATATTTGAAAATTATATTTTATGTGTTAAATACTTACTAAATTTATATTTGGAATTTTGATGCTAAAATTGAATGGAATTAAATATTTGTGCATTATAAAATATTTTGGTTTTAAGGATTTTATGAATTTGGAATTTTGTCAATTATTATTAAATTTCATTGT